>NC_057814.1:630334826-630339865 GCF_018294505.1 Triticum aestivum | reverse complement strand
TGCACTATAGAGTGTGGCGCCTCCAAGCTAGGCGCTGCATATGTCTGTAACTAGCCAAACTTCTGTTGCTTTCTGGATAGCTACAGACATGTGCAGCGCCTAGCTTGGAGGCGCCGCACTCTACAGTGCAACGCCTAGCTCGCAGGCGCTGCACTATAGAGTGTGGCGCCTCCGTGCTAGGCGCTGCACATGTCTGTAGATATCCAGCAAGCAACAGAAGGTATGCCTCCAGTTTCAGGCAAAAAATTCGCTAAGTGTTTGTGCAGCGCCTAGCACGGAGGCGCCACACTATACAGTGCAGCGCCTAGCCCCCAGGCGCTGCACTGTACAGTATGGCGCCTCCTAACTAGGCGCTGCACTGGTCTGTAGCTATGCAGCCAGAACAGAAGGTACTTTACAGTTTGAGGCACTTGGACTTGGACTTAGTGAATTTTTTAGCTATCCAGAGAGCCACAGCAGCTAGGCGCCACATGGTAGATAGCAACGCCCAAGTACTTCACGACACATAGTAGTTCATAACACATAGTACTTCACGACACATAGTAGTTCTTGCAACCAAATCAAGGAGGAGACATAGTAGTTCACCGCACATAGTAGTTCACACAACCAAATCAAGGAGGAGACATAGTAGTGCACGGCACATAGTAGTTCACAACCAAATCACATTGGAGACATATTAGTTCACAACCAAATCGAAGAGGAGACATAGCTCTATTGCGTAGAGCAAGGCCCCTTTCCCTTCTTCTTCTTCCTCTCTTCTTCCTCTTCCTCCTCCCTTTTTCTTATGAGGTGAGCCTCCTTAACCACCCTCTCCATGAATATCTGATTGTCCCTCCTTTCTTTTTCAGCTGCAATTGCCCAAAGCTTCATGGTTTTTTCTTCAAAATCCTGTTGACGCTTCTTCTGTGCCTCCTCAACTTTCCTCATCAACGCTTGCTCCCTAGCGCGCATCGCATTTGCCGCACTCTGTTTTCGCTTCCTCTCCTTCTCAAGCTCCTCTTCCTTCTTCTTCTTTAGCTTGGCTGCATCCTCCTCTCTAAGCTTCTTCGCAGCCTTCTCCCACCATCCGGCCATCTCATCTTCGCCATCCTCCTTCATCGTTGGTTTGTTGGGTTGGGAAGCCGCCATACCTACAATGAGTGGAACATAATGGTTAGTAAGGACAATAAGAACAAATGGAAGCACATATGAAAAAGAAGAACATATGAAAAAACAATAACATATGATACATTATAGTTAGTGAGGAACATACGGAAACGGTCCATCTAGGTATCCAAACATTCCTCAATAACGAACTTGCGGTTGTCCATCACCACGGCCAAGTCCACCACCAAGGCCAAGACCATCGCCAAGGCCGAGACCATCACCACGGCCATTACCACCACGTCGAGCTCTTCCACCACCACGGCCGAGACCACCACCACCACCTCTACCACCACCACGGCCTCTTGTAAGTCCAAGTTGCCGACCTCTTTGTTGCCTAGATCCTCTTTGGCTAACACTTGGTTGGCTAGGCACTTGTTGGCTACCACATGGTTGCCTTGGCACTTGTTGGCTACCACTAGGTTGGCTAACACTTGGTTGGCTAGGCACTTGTTGGCTACCACTTGGTTGCCTTGGCACTTGTTGGCTACCACCTGGTTGGCTTGGCACTTGTTGGCTACCACTAGGTTGGCTACCACTAGGTTGGCTACCACTTGGTTGGCTCCCTTGTGTAGCTCCATGTTGGCTTGTGCTTGCATCATTTTTCTTGGACCTTTTCCTTGGTTTGGTACATTTTCTTTTGTTGTGGCCATGACCTTTGCACTCCCCACAACGGGAGCTCTCACGAGGCTCTTGGAATTGGTCGTTGCCCGCTTCGCGGCGCCCACCATGGCCCCATCCGTCCATGTCGCCTCTAAGACGCTTTGTCTTACGTCTACCCCGTTTAACAACCTTCAACTCCGGATCCGGCCACAGTTGAACTCCATGATACTCCGGCCATTGTGATTGGTCAAAGTATGGGTGAAAAGCGGGGAGCCCATGTTTTCTTGACCGTCATGATTGAGAACTCCGACTCCCTCACGGTGCGTGGGTGATTGATGTCCACATTCCTAACGCGGCCGGCGGCATACAAATGTGAGCATGGGAGATGAAGCAACAATGGCCTCTCGCAAGAGCAATCACATTGTGTTAACGACACCTTGAAAGCCCGACCTCCATGTTGCCGGCCATCATTTGTGGTTCCTCCTGGCTCTTTCACTTCGTACTTCCACTCTTCATTGTCATATAATATAGCTTCTTCTGAGTCCGCCTTCCGTGATTGAAATAGCAACCATTCATCAACTTTGGGTGGGAACTTGTACTTGTACTTCCGTGGGTTCTCACCCGCTATCTGTGCATCGGTTTACATCGAGTACTTTACAAAGTACGCATTCATCTTGTCAAATGTGTATTGAACTATTGCCGTCACGGGTAATCCACGTGCACTTTTGAGCACCCTATTGAAGCATTCGGCCATATTGCTTGTCATTTGACCGTATCTCCGGCCATCTTCATCAAAAGCACGTGCCCACTTGTTCCGGTATTGAATGTGCCTATTGAGAAACTCTTGACCCCCGGGATCAAGTTTTTTGTGTGCGAGCAATTTGTTGTACAAAGTGGCGAAGCGCTTATCGGAGAAAGCGAGACAACAATCTTGAAGATCATCGGCCAACTCCTTAAGGCCACATGCCCTATAGAAGTTCGAACAAAAGTGCCTCATGCACCAGCGATGGTGCAACGGAGCATGCCCGGGAATGTCAATCTCCACGGCGTTAAGAATTCCTTGATTCCGATCCGATATGACACAAATTTCCCTTTGAGCGGGTAACACCTTCGTCCTCAAAAGATGCAGAAACCACTCCCAGTTGTCATTGTTTTCCACCTCAACCAAAGCAAATGCCAATGGCAACACCCGGTTATTGGCATCACTTGCTATCGCAACCAACAAGGTGCCCTTGTATTGTCCGGTCAAGAACGTGCCATCAATTGCGATGACCGGCCTACAATGTTCGAAAGCCCTCACACATTGCTCGAACGCCCAAAAAGCACGGCCAAATACTCTTACTTTCCTTCCTTCATGAACCGTTGTTTGGTGCCCATGAGGCTCGACCACATGAACCATGCCCGGGTTTGTCGCGGCCATGGCTAACAACAACCTAGGGATTCGGTTGTATGCTTCCTCCCATGTACCATACAACATCTTAAATGCGGCTTGCTTCGCCTTCCATGCCTTGCCGTATTTCACCTTGTAATGAAAGATGGCTTTCACAAGGTCAATGACATGTTGGACGCTCATTGTTGGAAGTGTGGATATTGAGTTGGAGAGCCTGTAAGCGATGAACTCGGACGTGAGTTGTTTGTGGTCTTCGGACACAATCTTGCCATCCACCCTTTTGCCTTGGCACATGTGAGTTGGCACACAACTCACTACATGCCAAGTAGGACCTCCTTTCCATGGTCTTGCACGCACAATCCACGGACAACCGCCACGGCGTCTTGCCACTCCTTGTTGGACCTCCTTTCCACGACCTCTACCACCACCACGGCCTCTTGTAAGTCCAAGTTGGACCTCCTTTTCATCTTCACATGCACATGCAACCATGTAGCGCACATTGACGTCCGAGTGCACCACCTTGTGTGGACGGTAATGCGTAACCGAGTAGTTGTCGAGCCACATCTTCAAATCCAACAAGCTGTCGAACTAGAACCTTTAGCAATCCGGTTCTTGTCGTCTACCAAATCACGGTGAGAGCTTGGCCTAACCCCAAGAGGTACACATTGGCCACCATTTACCACGGCTTCATCCGCGAGACTAACATCCTTGAACAATGTAGTCCGATGATCCCGACCAAATACCTTCTCGAAAGCTTCGGCCTCCTTCACCGTGAACCCCTCCGCATCAACTTGTTCATCGGGACCATCGTCATCCGAGTCCGATGCATATGCACGGGAAAAAGGGATGGAATGGTCCATTGTCTCTTGCAAATGATATTTGTCGAGATCACCCACATTGTTTTCATGGAGATCAACTTCATTGTCATCGTCCGCATACTCATCATTGTCCTCTTGCACAGATTCATCTTGGTTGTTTCTATACGGGCTCAATGTTGGCCTCACTTCTTGGGTCAAAAGAGGTTCAACAATTTCATCTCGCTTCAAGGATGGGGGGCTACTAGCAACCAAAGGGGAGGGGTTCCGGTTCAAGTCCAAATGCAAACTTGAATCAACCTTCTTCGTTGCAAATAACTCAAGAGCCTTGTCTAGTGATTCGGCCACCGTCTCCTTGTATGCAACCCAACGTTGCTCCGAGTTTACACGCATTGTCTTCCAACGGATGTGCATTCCTAAACCAACATTATGCCTTCCCTCCAACTCAATGATATCACTAGGGTCCATCCAATTCAAATCTTTCCTAACTTGTTGCAAGAGCTCCGCATAGCTAGGACTACTATCAAACACCATGTCAAACTCATCCGGGTCCGGTTCTTTATTGCCTTTCAAAAAGGCGTCTTTGTCCCCATGATGAACAAACACACATGTTCTTCCCATCCCTATAAGCAATGAACACAAGGTAACATTGCTTCCATGAGTACTAATCCATGGATTAACACCGATTACAAACCCTAATATATATATGAAACAACAACCCTAACCCTAACCATAACCCTAACCCTAACCATAACCATAACCCTAACCATAACCCTAGCCCTAAACCTAACCCTAGCACCAACATAAGAACACCCATAAGAATATCCCTAGCATACTAACAAAGCCTAATCATAGATATTGGCAAACAAACATCTCACATCTCCATGCAAATCTCTAGATCCAAACAAAACTAGGGTTTCCCCTAACTACCAACAAATGAGCAATGGGAGAACTTTACTTCGATCAAAAAAAGGGGATCGGCGATTATTACCTTGAGGGAGTGTTTGACTTCGAAATCCATGGACAAATTCTTCAAATTTGCAAGATTTGGAAGAAGATTTGAGAGGGGGGGAGAGTGGGAGAGGGGG
>NC_057814.1:629550251-629570585 GCF_018294505.1 Triticum aestivum | reverse complement strand
TGGCGGAGGAACACAGACGGTGGGGGCCAATGGTCCGGCTGGCAGCCCGTGCGGTGTTCTGTATGGGAAGAATCAGAGACGAGGAAGAAGAAGGGTTAGGAGACGTAGGATCTTCATCCAACCGCCTGAAATGGTCGACCGACCCAAATGCAGACATGCCTTTATATTCAGTACCATCATCGTACCTGCTTAGCACTGCTCCTGAATCCATCAAGCTAAACAACGTGCCACACATAATTCCAAACTTGTTGCTCAAGTACGAATCTGATATGATGCTGATATTACTAAAACAGATAACATTTAATTGGTCAGCTAATGTTCCTACTTTACTTTCGAAAAAGCACATGCACCACATATAGAGAGACAACAGGGAGTTGCTTTCTTAATGCGCTCTGGTTCATCATGTGTGGGCACTGCACAACGAACATTTTATTATCCAAAATTTGCTTGCTCTTCTTTAGCATGTTCCTCTTCCGTTCTTCTTTAATAAGTACTCTCTCCGTTCCTAAATACAAGTCTTTGTATAGATTCCACCATGGACTACATATGGAGCAAAATGAGTGAATCTACACTCTAAAATGTATCTGGATACATCTGTATGTGATCCATAGTGGAAATCTCTACCAAGACTTATATTTTGGAACGGAGAGAGTATGATAGTAGTACAGTATGTTTCTTGTAGTGAATATGAGCAGGGACATTTGCAGTGTAGAGGTCTATACGGTCGGTTGGTATGGACACTTTGAAATCGTCGGGCCTCTTTGATTCGTAGTATTTTGTAAACATGGGAATAGGATTTGTAGTGGCCTGACCACTTGAATCCTATAAGAATAGCAAGGAAATGCGGGGAGTTGTGTCGCCTTTGAGAGTTACACTGATATTAACAGTACCGCACCTTCAGTTGAAGAGAGATGGTATCCGAAGGCTTTCTAGCCGTACCGGCAATACTAGCACATATATTCCAGCAAGTTCCACTTTCCTGATTTTACTCTGATTCTTACGGTTCTCCCGTTATATCTACACTATGATCTGTGTAGCTGCTTTGTGTCGCACTAGCAGCAGTCCACTCTTGAAGCTAAACACCGCAGTGACATACAAAATTGGCACCAAGGCATTGAGTGCCATTGTGGATGCAATGAAACTCATACGCTCACCACCTGTTGATTCTTGTTCGGAATATGATCCTAATGACTAGTCTAGCCTCGAGGAGTCAAAGGCAGATGGCCTGTCCTGTTCACCCATCAAGGTGCATGTTCTAATTTGGCAAGGTTTTATTGATTGCGCGTATCTTGCATATGTTGTCTTGCATTTCTTCTACTTTGTTGCACCACCATCTGCTTAGTTTACTCATCATATATGTCGAGATGCCATGCCCATCCATTATCAATACATATTCCACCTGTCATCATACCATGTTTTTCCACTCAAATGTTGTTCTTGTGCATCAGACATCAAAAAGGAAGAGGTTGATTGTCGAACCTGAAGGAGCACCAGCAAAGTCCTTGAAAAACGTGGTTGTGCCAGAGAAATCAGACAGCACACCACTTATATTGGTTGTACAACTAGTGACACAAAACATAGGACCGACTCCAGCAGACTGTACCCATACTTCACTGGCCACACCACTAGCCGCACCACATAGGACCTGCACTCCAGCAAAAGGTATGCCGATTTCAGTTGCCATAGCACCAGCCGTACCACAGAAAAATCCCACTTCAGCAAAAAGTACAGCAAGTCCATCGGCCGAAGACCTATCCCAACTGTAGAGACAGCCAATCCCTGCAGATTGGAACCCCATTCCAGTTATTCCCAGTTTAAAAGACAATGCTATCAATGTTGTTAGGGACTACGTGCATATATTCCCATCATGGGAAGATTATAGTGAAGACAAACACCATTTTCACATCTTCCTGTCCCACTTACGTGTAAGTGCTATTATTCATGGTGATTATTTTCCTTTTTTCTGCTGATTGAACACATCAATGATTTACATTACATTGTTGTAAGTAGGCGAGGGTCAATCTGGATAGTCATGACGAGCAAAGCTTGCTTGCGCTTTTCAAGGAAGTATTGCAGCAGTATCGGTGTTACCTGAGGAAATCACACTTTGATGGAAAGTCTATAAACGAATTTACGGTGAAGTCTCCTGTGCTAAATTTAGAAGACATTGAACGGAAAAACCTTGTTATGAACTGGTCTAGTTCCCAGGATGAGGTATTGTCTATGATATCGCATGACAATTTGAACTTCTACTTTTCCGCATGTGCCTTACGGATCTTTTTTGCAGGAAATCTGCTCAAAAAAGAATTCCGGTTTCAAAAGAACGACAGGATATCGCAAATATGTACTTGCATACATACCTGGTTCATTATGTGACAGCAGTATGCATGATAGCTTGCTTATCAATTGTTCGCTCCAAATTATCTGATCTATATGAATGGTTACGTTAGTGTAGAATATATCCAATGCCAATGATTTTTTTAGCTCTGCATTGTTCTTGTAAGTACCTGATGTCCTTTATCAGTGTACTTATATTGACAGGTAGTTGTTTGTCACATCCTAGCTAGTTCATGCATTAGAGTGTTGCATCATGTCTACTTTTTCCAGAAACTTGAAATGGGGATGATAGAAACCCCCAGCACCCCCCCAGAACACAACTAGGGTTTACTAAAATCCTTTTCAATGAACCTGAAATGCCCTTCATAAATGTTCACCATCTTTGGTCCTGGCTAAACCCTCTTCCAAAAATGGTTTCATATTTTTGGAGGCTATTCTGGATTTTTGCACCAAGCCATAAGTATTTGCATTTGGGCAATTTAAATCCTATAAATATTTTAAAATGCCCAAATAATCTTGAAGGTATTTTTAGGCTGTTGAGAATATTTTCAAATGTGCCTCTGAATATTTTTAGGTTTTTCCTAAATGGAATAGTACTTCTACTATTTCAAAACACAGAACAGAAACAAATAAAAAGAAAAACAGAAAGCAGAGAAGAAACTTACCTGGCAGCCCACCTGGCGGCCCAGCACTGTGCTGGCCCATGGCCAGTCAGCTGCTTGCTCCCGCCAGAGCAGGCAGCGAGGTGACGCCGGCGTGCGCGAGCTCGCCACGGCGCCACCTGCTTGCCGCCTCGCCCGTGGACGAGCTGGACGACCTCCACGTCGTGCCCCCGAGCCCCTGGACACCTCCATTCGCCCCCTGCACCTCTCCCTCGCCTCCCTCCACCATGGCCGACGTAGCTGCTGCCACCTCGTCGACGTAGCCGTAGCCACCGCTGTCTCCGCGTCACCTGACCGTGTCCAGCAGCTCTGCCGTCGCCTTCTCCTTCGAGCAGGTCGGGCCCCGAGCGCTCGCTTGCCCCGAAGACACTGCTCCGACCTCGCCTTCACCGCCCACCGCCGGAGATCCCCTTCGCCGTCACCACCGCAGCAGTTCGTTCCCGACAGCACCGCCTAGCTCATCGCCTTGCCGTGAGCTTCTGCCCCTTCCCCTTCCTCTCATTCTTACTGCGTCCTCTGCCTCGACCGCAACAAGCAGCACCACACGCGCCGCCGCCGAGCTCGTCGTCGACGATGCTCCGGCCACCCTACGGGCACGCCACCATGCCCAACGAGTTCACCTCGTCACGTAGGCCATGTAGGACCTGGCCTTGAGCCTCCAAGAGCACCACAACGACGGGTCCGACCTCACCCGTACCCCGGCAGCCACACAGCTCGTCGCCGGCGTCATTTCCGGCGACCCCGAGCTTCACCTCCACCACATATCAACGCGGGTTGCTCCCAGCTACGCGTAGGTGCCCTCCGCCGCCCTTTTGGTCGCCGGAGAAGGAATTCCGCAGCCTCCGCCGCGTCTGGACATCGCCCGCGGCTAAACGCCGGCGAGTCAGCGTGGTTTGACCACGGGTTTGACTCCCCAGAGTCACTGACAGTGGGGCCCGCCTGCTAATTAACCTGAGTTAGAGTTAAATTAATTCTAATTAGTTTAACTAACTAACAGTGACACTGACACAGGGGACCCACATGTCAGGTTTGACCTGGACCGCCCCGTTGACCGCTGACGTCATCATTGCTGACGCAATAAGTAATTTAATTACTGGAATTATTCTTATACAGGAAATTCCAGAAAATATCACAAACTTCAAAAAATCATAGAAAATAATCTATAGCTCAGAATGAAAAGATTTATATAAGAAAAATGATCAGAAAAATCCATTCTATCCATCTGTACTGGTTTCATGCATGTTTAAGCAAATTAACCTGCTGTTTAATGCAGAACAAGATAAAGCACTAACATGGGCCATTTATGAACTTGGAATTTGAATCTTTGATTCAAAATAGTCCAAACCCATCTGGTCTTAGTTGCATTAGCCCAATACATCCATTTTGCCATGTCTCATGCATGCATCATATTGTTGCACTTGCTTGGTGTTGATTGTGCTTCGATGTGTTCTTCGTGGTAGGTTCTGCCTCCGAGGATATTCACGAGTATCCAACTGAAGGGCAGTATCCCACCACCACTCCGTCAGGCAAGCAACCCATTGATCATTTCGATATAAACCCATCTTCTCGCTTCTGCTCTCATTCACTGCATTAAGACAACGCGATTCAAACTGCTGTGTGTTGCGGTAGTTGAACCCACTTACCTTTGCATGACCTGTCATTGCCACAGTAACTAGATGAAACCCACTAGCATGTGTAGGAGTTGATTGAGCCATGTTGTGTTCCTACAATGCTATGCTTGCTACGCTTAGAGTCGTGTCAGGTCTGGCTCATCAGGGTGATGAACTAGAGTGAAAGCGTGTGTCGGTAATGAGAGTGAGGTGTTGAACACATTTTGGTAAAGGTATCGATGAGAGGCCATGTAGGAGTACATGGTGGGTTGTTTCATTGAGACCGTCCCTAAGAACTGAGATCTGTATGCGTGATTTAAGATTCAGCTACTACCACGCATCAGGCCCGAAACCAATGGACCCCCTCGGCTTCTTAATCACCCTTGTCCTCTGTCCAGGAGTTGCACGTAGTTTCTGGTGTTTGTAGTAAGCTGGAGGCCATGGACAGCGCTGACCAAGGGGTGGGCTGTGATGCGGTAGGCTCGTGGCACGGTGTACCGAGTCGCCCGTTTGGTGTCCGGGAACCCTGCACACATCGTTTGGGGCCGTATGTGGAAACCTCGGCCGGACTCCCTGCGGATGGAACCTGAATAGGCGATAAACCTGGACTAGAGACTCGAGTGTTTAGGTAGGCTGTGGCCGACACCCACGTTGGGCTTCCGCTTGAAGGTTGCCGAGTACACGTCGTGTAACGACGGTAAGTGGTGAGAGCGTGTGTGACGAAGTACACCCCTGCAGGGTATAAAACTATTCGAATAGCCGCGTCCGCGGTAAAGGACTACTTGGTCGCTTATGCAGTTCATAGACAAGTAAAAGGATACTACTAAAAGCCTCAAGATAAGTGTCAGTACCGCGGATGGCCCTCTCGTGGGATGACGAGGGAGGATCCACGGTGGAGTATTGTGATGGTGATTAGTGGACTCATGTGCGAAAACTATTTCACAAGTGGTGTCTCGTAGGATAGCTTAGCCAAGAGTCAAAGCTGGCTTGCTGCAATAACTCCACTTCCTTTCTTGAGAATGTACATGTATAGTAGGATCTGTTGTAAGACTTGCTGAGTACCTTTGTACTCATGTTGCCTTCAATTACTGTTTTCAGCCGACAACACCGCCCCTTCCGATGGGTTCTATGTAGAACTCGACGACGACGAGTGACTTGCCACCCAGGTGGTGATCTAGGCTTGTGAAGGGCCTACGTAGATAGACAGGCTTCGTCAAGCCTTCTTTCTTTCTAGTGCCTGTACCCAGACAAGTTTGCTTCCACATGTGCTTGTATGTTTGTATGACTTGAGTGTCGGGTCTTGTGACCCCTATCTGTATGAACATGTTATGTATGGCTCTCCGGGGCCCTTTTAAATAAAGTACTTGAGTCGTAGAGTTTTGTTGTGATGCCATGTTGTATTTACACATATCGAGCATATTGTGTGTACGATTGAAATGCTTGGTATGTGTGGGATCCGACAATCTAGTTGTTTATCCTTGGCAGCCTCTCTTATGGGGAAATGTAGTCTAGTGCCTCCTTGAGCCATAGTAGTCCGCTACAGCCCGGTTCACCAGAGTCCTGTTAGCCCAGCACTACTGCTCTGGACACTTGACTGGCCGGCATGTGTCTCACATCGTTCCTGTGTCTGTCCCTTCGGGGAAATGTCACACGGTGACATCCGGAGTCCTGCCTAGCCTGCTACAGCCCGGGTTCACCGGAGTCCTGTTAGCCCAGTGCTACAGCCCGAATTCACACGCTGCTGACCGACACGTTCGATGTTTATTCATGTATGTCTGTCCCCATACATTAGTGCCGCTTTGGGTTCACGACTAGCCATCTCGGCCCGGGTTCTCTGTCATATGGATGCTAGCGACATTGTCATATACGTGAGCCAAAAGGCGCAAACGGTCCCGGGCCATGGTAAGGCGACACCCGTGGGAGTACCGTGCGTGAGGCCGCAATGTGATATGAGGTGTTACAGGCTATATCGGTGTGACTTAGAATCGGGGTCCTGACAGCGTTGGTATCAGAGCCGGACTGCCTGTAGGTGCGTTAAGCCAAACTGGTCGATGTCGAGTCTAGAAATGCTTTAGTTATATGTAGGGGGATTGATTGTGGGAGGGAACGTAAGGCGCTTTTACTCCTTTACCTTATGCCCTCCGATCTGAGTGATTCTCTTCTCATTCTACGTGGGTTAAGGACGAGGCTCTCTTCTCTCTATCAGGTTCACGTGTTACTAATCCGTAGTGACTTATAGGATTGTTGGTTCCATGCTTCAGTTCAGCTTCTACTACCTTTAGTATGTTGTCGGTTGAACCAGAACCTTGATATGATGTTGTTGAGTGGTTTTGCAAACTGTTGCGAATGTCTCAAATCTTTTTCCGAGGATTTACAGCCATTATACTGTCCGAATTCTCCTAGAAATTCTAATGCCTTTGCATTATTTCGTGCTTTCAGATGGCCACCCGTTCCCAGAATCAAGTGGTTCGTCTGACCCGGTGCCTCGATGTACCTGGTCACACGGCCATGCTGGTCCGAGTGATGGTTGAGACAGGCTATCGATGGTATCCCGAGTATATCGTCGAGGAGCAGTTTCGAGACTTTAATCAAAGTCAATATCTTTGCACAGTCAGGATTTACCCTTCCTATCCTGGATCCACTGAACCCCTCCATTGCTCTTATGGACTTGGGGTTACCATAGAGATGTCCGTGCAGGACGCAGCTTACTCGATGATGACTATCATACGAGCCAGAACTGCCTTGCTTCAGAACACTGACTACCGCTATATGCCAGCATCACTCCCTGGGGCACAAGGGTACTATCAGGCTACTTACTGTGATCCTACCCATGAGGATTCACTACTCCGCACCACCACCGAGATGCTTGAGGACAAGGACCGTGAGAATCGTGCCTTGCGAATGGAGCTCTTTAATGCTCGTTCTGATCACTGGGCCACTCTGACACGGTTTGCACCTGCTGTGCAGGCTGGGTATATGGACATGAGGGACTTGTACCCCGTGCGGTCTGGTCTGCCAGATTGTATGGAGTGGCGTGATGTAGGAGGCATCACCCCTCCTCGTGAACCCCGTCTGCCACCGTTTGTTGGACCAAGGCCGCACCCGAGTCCTTATGGACCGCAAGCTCCACAAGACCGACTGTTTCCAGATGATCATGTTCAGCTCCCAGGACATGGTGGTGATTTCTATGAAGATTACTATGGAGACGTCTGAGTTGGTAGTAGCTCCACTAGTATTCTAACAGTTGTATTCTCCACAGTCCTGCGTGTCTTGTGGGATACGACTTGGTGTGTATCACGTTCCGGAGGTGTAGAAAAATAATGTATAGGAGCTTGGAATGCCTCTGATGAGATGTATCATCTTTCATCGTAGCTGTACTCCAGCCTGGACTTGTACTAAACTATGTATGTTGTGTATGACCGTTGGTATATGTATGTCAGTTGCTATATTACCATGCCATACTGATGATCATCTCTGCATTCCGTGTTATCCATTACATTCCGTATTTCCCTGCCAAGATTTAGCCATCCTTGTCTAAACCGTTGTCTTGTTTCTCCTAGGATGGTCAACACCCGCAACAACCCTGCTGTCCAGGCGTAGGGTGAAGCCAACGCAGTTAGGGGGGAGAATCTGCCTCAACCGCCTTCTCTGGCCGAAGTCATGCTGGAGGCGGAAAGAAACAAGCGTGAGACTAACCGCTTGCTAGAGCGAATTGAGCAGAATACTGCACGTCATCAGAGGAACGAGTTGGTGTCCATCAATGACTTTATCAAGTTGTACCCACCGAAGTTTAACCATTCCGTCGAGCCCCTCGATGCGGATGATTGGCTTCGCAGCATCACCCATAAGCTACGTTCTGCCAACGTAGCCGAAGCTGATAAGGTTACCTACGCTGCCTATCACCTCGAAGGCCCTGCTAGCCTTTGGTGGGAAAACTTTGAGGCTAAGCGCCCAGCCGGCCAAATCACTACTTGTGCTGAATTCAGTGAGGCTTTCCGTGAGCATCACATTCCGGAGGGTCTCATAGATCGTAAGCGGGAAGAATTCTGCAACTTCACCCAAGGCAGACTGACTGTGGATGCATACAGCCGTGAGTTTGGAAATTTAGCATGCTATATTCCTGAAGAGGTATCCACCAACGCCAAGAAGCAGGCAAGGTTCCGCAAGGGACTTAGCCCCGAGCTTCGCCGTGATCTTCGTCTGCACGAGTGCACCTCCTTCCAGAAGTTGGTCAATAAGGCCATCAGTGCTGAGACGGGTCAGACTGACTATGACGCTACACGCAAGCACTCTCGCAATTTTGGTTCCTCATCCAGCTCCGGATCTCAGAAGCGCCGGGTCTGGATTCCGAACACTGCTCTGCTACCTAGGTTCACTCCGAGGCCATCCCTTTGAGGCGCCTCGCCCCAACCAGCAGTATGCACCGCCCAAGGTCTATGGTGGCCCCGCTGCTAATGCTGCTCCACGCCCCAATGTTGTGACATGCTTCAAATGTGGAGAAACGGGTCACTATTTGCGCGAGTGCCCCCGAAACAACCCCAATCAACCTGGACAGTCCGTTGGCCGTGGTAAGCCAGCAGGAAAGACTTACTACGCCAAGCCAGCCACCACTGCACGTGGCCATGTCAACTATGTTTCAGCTGAAGAAACTCATGAGGATCCCAACGTCGTCCTTGGTACGCTCCTTGTTAATTGCCATCCGGCAACTGTTCTTTTCGATACTGGAGCATCTCATTCATTTATCTCTGAGAGCTATGCTCGATTGCACCACACCACATTTAATGACATGCCCACTTCCATGGTAATTCAAACCCCTGGTTCTAAGTGGCAAACCTCTAGGATAAGCCATGGAAATGAAATTCTTGTCGACAGATTGGTCTTCCTTGCATCACTAATAGCTCTCAAGTCCTCGGACATAAACATCATCTTGGGTATGGACTGGATGTCAGCTCATTATGCTATGATTGATTGCTCTACTAGAACTGTTCAACTCACCCATCCGTCGGGCAAGACAGTCAATGTTTTGACCCGAGTGTCTAAGCGTCAGCTTTACTCATTAAATGCCAACCCTCTTCCAGACCTTGAAGATGTTCCGGTAGTCTGTGACTTCCCGGATGTCTTTCCAGAAGAACTGCCAGGTATTCCACCTGACAGGGATGTCGAGTTCGTGATAGACCTTGTTCCAGGAACCGTCCCAATCTCTAGAAGACCCTATAAGACGGCACCCCTAGAACTAGCCGAGCTTAAGAAACAACTCGATGAGTCCTTGAAAAAGGGTTTCATCCGTCCTAGTTCTTCTCCGTGGGCTTGCCCCGTCCTCTTCGTCAAGAAGAAGGATGGTACGGATCGGATGGTTGTAGATTACCGACCTGTCAACCTAGTCACTATCAAGAACAAGTATCCGCTCCCCAGGATCAACGATCTGTATGACCAGCTCGCTGGATCCTCAGTCTTCTCTAAAATGGATTTGAGGTTGGGCTACCATCAAATCAAAATCAAGAACGGGGACATTCCTAAAATGGCCTTTGTCACTCGTTACGGCCAATACGAGTACACCGTCATGTCTTTCGGTCTAACCAATGCTCCAGCCACCTTCTCTCGGTTAATGAACTCGATCTTCATGGAGTATTTGGATAAATTCGTCGTGGTATACCTCGATGATATACTCATCTACTCCAAGAATGAGGAAGAACATGCCGAGCATCTAAGACTAGTATTGACGAAACTTCGAGAGCATCGCCTTTATGCTAAATTCTCTAAGTGTGAATTCTGGTTGCTAGAAGTGACCTACCTAGGCCATGTAATCTCTGGTAAGGGTATTGCTGTCAATCCCGAGCGAGTTCAAGCCGTCCTTGACTAGACTCCACCTGAATCGGTCAAGCAAGTTCGGAGTTTCCTTGGCTTAGCAAGCTACTGTCGCTGCTTCGTCGAGAATTTCTCCAAGGTTTCTAAACCTCTAACCGAACTCCTCAAGAAAGATAAAAAGTTCGAGTGGACCCCACAGTGCGAGTTCAGCTTTCAGGAACTGAAAAGACGCCTGACATCTGCCCCCGTACTCATACCACCAGATTTTTCTAAGGACTTTGTTATCTATTGCGACGCCTCGCGACAAGGACTAGGTTGCATACTCATGCAAGATCGTCATGTAATTGCTTACGCTTCTCGACAGTTGCGTCCACATGAGGATAATTATCCCACACATGATCTAGAGCTTGCAGCCATAGTCCATGCACTCAAAACATGGCGACATTACCTTCTCGGTAATCGTTGCGAGATCTTCACGATCACCAAAGTCTAAAATACATTTTCACCCAACCGGATTTGAATCTCAGGCAAAGACGTTGGGTCGAGCTGATCATGGATTACGACTTAGGAATAACTTACACCCCGGGCAAAGCCAACGTCATGGCTGATGCGCTAAGTCGTAAATCTTATTGTAACAACTTGATGTTACAACAAAGTCAACCACTTCTCCACGAGGAATTCTGTAAGCTTAACCTTCACATTGTTCCTCGAGGATTTCTATCCACCCTGGTGGCGAAACCTACTCTTACAGATCAGATCATCAAAGCTCAGAAGGTAGATCCGGGAATCTCCCGTATTAAGAGAAACATCAAGAAAGGAGTCGCGGATTGTTTCTCCGTTGATGACCAAGGTGGTGTGTTCTTTGGAGACCGTCTAGTGGTTCCCAAGGTACGCAACCTGAGGCGATTGATCCTTGAGGAAGCTCATGAATCTCCTCTCACCATTCATCCCGGTAGTACTAAAATGTATCAAGACCTACTCCAGAGGTTTTGGTGGACTAGGATGAAGAGACAAATTGCTCAATACATTGCTAATTGTGACGTCTGTCGTCGTGTTAAAGCAGAGCATCAACGGCCTACTGGCACCCTTCAACCTTTGGCTATTCCTGAATGGAAATGGGATAAAGTCGGTATGGATTTCATTACCGGGTTTCCCAGGACCAAGAGAGGGAATAATGCTATCTTCGTTGTTGTCGATCGTCTTTCCAAAGTAGCCCACTTCCTACCTGTTCGTGAGAGTATAACCGCTAGCCAGCTAGCTGACTTGTACATCTCCCGAATAGTGTCTCTTCATGGTGTTCCATTGGAAATTAATTCAGACCGTGGAAGTCTCTTCACCTCTTGATTTTGGGAAAGTTTCCAAAATGCTATGGGTACTCGTCTCTCCTTTAGCACCGCCTTCCACCCTCAATCAAGTGGTCAGGTAGAACGAGTTAATCAAATTTTGGAGGATATGCTCCGAGCTTCTGTCATCTCTTTCGGCATGGATTGGGAGAAATGCCTTCCATTCGCCGAGTTCGCTTATAACAATAGTTATCAAGCTAGCTTGGGCAAAGCTCCTTTCGAGGTTCTCTATGGACGAAAATGTCGAACGCCTCTTAACTGGTCAGAAACCGGGGAAAGACAACTCTTTGGCCCGGATATGATTCAGGAAGCAGAAGAGCAGGTTCGCGTTATTCGCAAGAAATTGAAATCAGCCCAATCTCGTCAAAAGAGCCAATATGACCGCAAACATAAGGCTATGACTTTTGAGGTTGACGAGAAGGCTTACCTTCGGGTTACTCCTTTAAAGGGAACCCATCGATTCGGTATCAAAGGCAAATTGGCTCCTCGTTACATTGGACCCTTTCGCATTCTTGCCAAGCGAGGAGAAGTTGCCTACCAATTGGAACTACCTCCGCATCTTTCCAGAGTTCATGATGTCTTTCACGTTTCTCAACTTAGGCGTTGCTTCTCGGATCCTATCCGTGGAGTGGACCACAAAACGCTTGATCTCCAAGATAATCTCACATATCGGGAATATCCCGTTCGAATCCTTGATCAAGCCGAGCGTACCACTCGACGCCAAAACATCAAGTTTCTCAAGGTTCAATGGTCACACCATTCCGAGAAAGAAGCTACTTGGGAAAGGGAGGATCGTCTTCGACTTGAGTACCCCACCTTCTTCCCAACGGATCCTAAATCTCGGGACGAGATTCTTTTGAGTGGGGGTGAGTTGTCACATCCTAGCTAGTTCATGCATTAGAGTGTTGCATCATGTCTACTTTTTCCAGAAACTTGAAATGGGGATGATAGAAACCCCCAGCACCCCCCCAGAACACAACTAGGGTTTACTAAAATCCTTTCAATGAACCTGAAATGCCCTTCATAAATGTTCACCATCTTTGGTCCTGGCTAAACCCTCTGCCAAAAATGGTTTCATATTTTTGGAGGCTATTCTGGATTTTTGCACCAAGCCATAAGTATTTGCATTTGGGCAATTTAAATCCTATAAATATTTTAAAATGCCCAAATAATCTTGAAGGTATTTTTAGGCTGTTGAGAATATTTTCAAATGTGCTTCTGAATATTTTCAGGTTTTTCCTAAATGGAATAGTACTTCTACTATTTCAAAACACAGAACAGAAACAAATAAAAAGAAAAACAGAAAGCAGCGAAGAAACTTACCTGGCAGCCCACCTGGCGGCCCAGCACTGTGCTGGCCCATGGCCAGTCAGCTGCTTGCTCCTGCCAGAGCAGGCAGAGAGGTGACGCAGGCGTGCGCGAGCTCGCCACGGCGCCACCTGCTTGCCGCCTCGCCCGTGGACGAGCTGGACGACCTCCACGTCGCGCCCCTGAGCCCCTGGACACCTCCATTCGCCCCCTGCACCTCTCCCTCGCCTCCCTCCACCATGGCCGACGCAGCCGCTGCCACCTCGCCGACGTAGCCGTAGCCACCGCTGTCTCCGCGTCACCTGACCGTGTCCAGCAGCTCCGCCGTCGCCTTCTCCTTCGAGCAGGTCGGGCCCCGAGTGCTCGCTTGCCCTGAAGCCACTGCTCTGACCTCGCCTTCACCGCCCATCACCGGAGATCCCATTCGCCATCACCACCGCAGCAGTTCGTCCCCGACAGCACCGCCTAGCTCATCGCCTTGCCGTGAGCTTCTGCCCCTTCCCCTTCCTCTCATTCTTGCTGCCGTCCTCTGCCGCAACAAGCAGCACCGCACGCGCCGCCGCCGAGCTCGTCACCGACGATGCTCCGGCCACCCTACGGGCACGCCACCATGCCCAACGAGTTCACCTCGTCACGTAGGCCATGTAGGACCTGGCCTTGAGCCTCCAAGAGCACCACAACGACGGGTCCGACCTCACCCGTACCCCGGCAGCCGCACAGCTCGTCGCCGGCATCATTTCCGGCGACCCCGAGCTTCACCTCCACCACATATCAACGCGGGTTGCTCCCAGCTACGCGTAGGTGCCCTCCGCCGCCCTTTTGGTCGCCGGAGAAGGAATTCCGAAGCCTCCGCCGCGTCTGGACGTCGCCCGCGGCTAAACGCCGGCGAGTCAGCGTGGTTTGACCACGGGTTTGACTCCCCAAAGTCACTGACAGTGGGGCCCGCCTGCTAATTAACCTGAGTTAGAGTTAAATTAATTCTAATTAGTTTAACTAACTAACAGTGACACTGACATAGGGGACCCACACGTCAGGTTTGACCTGGACCGCCCCGTTGACTGCTGACGTCATCATGACACACTGCTGGCGCAATAAGTAATTTAATTACTGGAATTATTCTTATACAGGAAATTCCAGAAAATATCACAAACTTCAAAAAATCATAGAAAATAATCTATAGCTCGGAATGAAAAGATTTATATATGAAAAATGATCAGAAAAATCCATTCTATCCATCTGTACTGGTTTCATGCATGTTTAAGCAAATTAACCTGCTGTTTAATGCAGAACAATATAAAGCACTAACATGGGCCATTTATGAACTTGGAATTTGAATCTTTGATTCAAAATAGTCCAAACCCATCTGGTCTTAGTTGCATTAGCCCAATACATCCATTTTGCCATGTCTCATGCATGCATCATATTGTTGCACTTGCTTGGTGTTGATTGTGCTTTGATGTGTTCTTTGTGGTAGGTTCTGCCTCGAGGATATTCACGAGTATCCAACTGAAGGGCAGTATCCCACCACCACTCCGTCAGGCAAGCAACCCATTGATCATTTCGATACAAACCCATCTTCTCGCTTCTGCTCTCATTTACTGCATTAAGACAACGCGATTCAAACTGCTGTGTGTTGCGGTAGTTGAACCCACTTTCCTTTGTATGACCTGTCATTGCCACAGTAACTAGATGAAACCCACTAGCATGTGTAGGAGTTGATTGAGCCATGTTGTGTTCCTACAATGCTATGCTTGCTATGCTTAGAGACGTGTCAGGTCTGGCTCATCAGGGTGATGAACTAGAGTGAAAGCATGTGTCGGTAATGAGAGTGAGGTGTTGAACACGTTTTGGTAAAGGTATCGATGAGAGGCCATGTAGGAGTACATGGTGGTTTGTTTCATTGAGACCGTCCCTAAGAACTGAGATCTGTATGCGTGATTTAAGATTCAGCTACTACCACGCATCGGGCCCGAAACCAATGGACCCCCTCGGCTTCTTAATCACCCTTGTCCTCTGTCCAGGAGTTGCACGTAGTTTCTGGTGTTTGTAGTAAGCTGGAGGCCGTGGACAGCGCTGACCAAGGGGTGGGCTGTGATGCGGTAGGCTCGTGGCACGGTGTACCGAGTCGCCCGTTTGGTGTCCGGGAACCCTGCACACATAGTTTGGGTCCGTATGTGGAAACCTCGGTCGGACTCCCTGCAGATGGAACCTGAATAGGCAATAAACCTGGACTAGAGACTCGAGTGTTTAGGTAGGCTGTGGCCGACACCCACGTTGGGCTTCCGCTTGAAGGTTGCCGAGTACACGTCGTGTAACGATGGTAAGTGGTGAGAGCGTGTGTGACGAAGTACACCCCTGCAGGGTATAAAACTATTCGAATAGCCGCGTCCGCGGTAAAGGACTACTTGGTCGCTTATGCAGTTCATAGACAAGTAAAAGGATACTACTAAAAGCCTCAAGAGAAGTGTGAGTACCGCGGATGGCCCTCTCGTGGGATGACGAGGGAGGATCCACGGTGGAGTATTGTGATGGTGATTAGTGGACTCGTGTACGAAAACTATTTCACAAGTGGTGTCTCGTAGGATAGCTTAGCCAAGAGTCAAAGCTGGCTTGCTGCAATAACTCCACTTCCTTCTTGAGAATGTACATGTATAGTAGGATCTGTTGTAAGACTTGCTGAGTACCTTTGTACTCATGTTGCTTCAATTACTGTTTTCAGACGACAACACCGCCCCTTCCGATGGGTTCTATGTAGAACTCGACGACGACGAGTGACTTGCCACCCAGGTGGTGATCTAGGCTTGTGAAGGGCCTACGTAGATAGACAGGCTTCGTCAAGCCTTCTTTCTTTCTAGTGTTTGTACCCAGACAAGTTTGCTTCCGCATGTGCTTGTATGTTTGTATGACTTGAGTGTCGGGTCATGTGACCCCTATCTGTATGAACATGTTATGTATGGCTCTCCGGAGACCTTTTAAATAAAGTACTTGAGTCGTAGAGTTTTGTTGTGATGCCATGTTGTATTTACACATATCGAGCATATTGTGTGTATGATTGAAATGCTTGGTATGTGTGGGATCCGACAATCTAGTTGTTTATCCTTGGCAGCCTCTCTTATGGGGAAATGTAGTCTAGTGCCTCCTTGAGCCATAGTAGTCCGCTACAGCCTGGTTCACCGGAGTCCAGTTAGCCCAGCACTACTGCTCTGGAAACTTGACTGGCCGGCATGTGTCTCACATCGTTCCTGTGTCTGTCCCTTCGGGGAAATGTCACGCGGTGACATCCGGAGTCCTGCCTAGCCTGCTACAGCCCGGGTTCACCGGAGTCCTGTTAGCCCAGTGCTACAGCCCGGATTCACACGCTGCTGACCGACACGTTCGATGTTGATTCATGTATGCCTGTCCCCATACGTTAGTGCCGCTTTGGGTTCACGACTAGCCATGTCGGCCCGGGTTCTCTGTCATATGGATGCTAGCGACATTGTCATATACGTGAGCCAAAAGGCGCAAACGGTCCCGGGCCATGGTAAGGCGACACCCGTGGGAGTACCGTGCGTGAGGACGCAATGTGATATGAGGTGTTACAGGCTAGATCGGTGTGACTTAGAATCGGGGTCCTGACATTGTTCATGTACCATCACTCTGTAGCTTATTTTCCTTTACCCTCCATTTGCTACACATAAGATCTATATTTACTCTTACCATAAGGTTGGATAACACCGATGGTACTGAAGAAGTTTAGCTCTGCATTGCTCTTGGCTGTACCTTTTGCCTGTATCGCTGTACATTTATAGCTACTTGGTTATGTAGCATCACTCTTCATCTTATCTTAAATATTCTCTATTTTTTCTTATATTGTCACATCTATATTTACTCTTAACAAAATGTAGAATAAAGGCAATGCTTATGAAGAAGATTCTGTGGTAAACTTCTTGAATTGCCCCCCCCCCCCATCAGCATTGACAAGGGCTTTATAGAGCCTGCCTTCACCAATAATGTAAGTTTGTCCTTCTCAAGCCTTCCAACTTTGTTGTGTATATTTGGTTAGGCATGACTGCAACAGCTGTTTATTTTTGGTGTTTGCATCAAATTGCATGTTTAAAGTTTATTATGTACTCCAGTTCATAAACAAAAGTTTGTCCTTCTCAATTTAAGTTTTTAGTTGTACAACCAAGTTCCTTCTTCATACCATGTAAATTAAACTATACAGAGCAAGTGATCTTATTTTGCCAATCTTAAATGGGATAAATTGACAGCACACTAACCATTGATACTTATGAGTTCTTGATCTGTAATCCAGTGGTGTCGTGAAGCTGCCAACTCCTTCACAATGTCATTTCCTGCCATGTCTTGACCTGAACAATACCATATTGTGTTAATGCTATTTTAAATTGTGTCACTTTATCCGTAAGTAAGAAATGTGATGAATTGTCAGCACTGATATAAGTGTCAAACAAGTGCAGTCTCACCAGCTTGCTCAGCTGCTTGCGTTGCAGCTCCCGACCAGGGCTAACCTTTCTTGAACTCTATTGAAGTGTTGTCGGTTTTGTATATTATTTTGTCGGCTTTTTAGTTGCACTGGTGGCGATCTTTGATGCCCAGTGTATGTAATCTGCTGTCTGCTTGTGCTTTATTATCATAGTGGCGAACTTTGATGCCTAGTGGATGTAATATGCCGTAATTTCTTTATTGTATAGTCTAGGTTTTTTTTTCTTATTCACGATGTTGCAGTTATTTACTGTATGTATATCTTGTCTTCGCAGTAAACCGGCCAAACCGTAAAAATACGGCACATACTCGGGACGTCATGCAAATCACCATGTATGATCCGCGTCATGGGCCTCGTCATCTTGGTCCGTTAACAGGCCTAAATGTAAACTGGCCCACTAGTAGATTCGGGCCTTTAATAGGCCGAGTAAACCGCCGGCCCTATTTTCCCAAGAAAACTCAATGGGCCTTTAGGAGGCTGAAAACTAGGTTGGGCCTGAAACGTGCCGAACAGGTCACGGGCCGGCAGCAGGCCGAAATAGACCCCGGCCCATGAATGTGCCAATCAAATCATGGGCTTATAACAGGCCAAAATTGTCCTGGTCCTTGTTTGGCCCAATCAGATTATCGGCTGCGAGCAGGCCGGATGCAAACCGGGCCGTAGTTAGGCCCAACTATATGACGGGCTTTTAACAGGCCGAAATTAATATATGGCCAAAATGTTAAACGGGCCCTTAACAAGCCGAAACTAATATCAGGCCGAATTACTAAATGGGCCTTTATCAAATGGGCCCAAAAGCGTAGCGTCCAGTTGACGGGCCGAATCTGATATGGGCCATAATTTAGCCCAAAGCCTCTTAAAGGGTCGTACCTGATCTGGGCCGTAATTTGGCCCAGAACATGGTAGGCTTTTAACGGGCCGGATCTCATATGGGCTATTATTAGGCCCGGAACATGGCAGGCCATTAATGGACCGGATCAAATATGGGCCGGCATTTGGCCCAAAACATGGCAGCCAGTTAATCGGCCGGCCTACTAGGGTCCTCAAAATCTTGTGGGCCTACAGCTGGGCCGGCCCATTAATGTCGGTGAAATCTCGTGGGCCTTAGCTGGGCCGGCCCATTATGGCCCACAAAAATCTTGTGGGCCTTCACCTGGGCCGACCCATTATGGCCCGCAAAAATCTTGTGGGCCTTTACCTGGGCCGGCCCATTATGGCCCGCAAAATCTTGTGGGCCTTTAGCTGGGCCGTCCCATTATGGTCCGCATAATCTTGTGGGCCTTTAGTTGGGCCGACCCATTTAAACTTTATGGGCCACTTTCGGGCCGGTCCACGTGTTAACATATCATAGGCGCATCTCGCCCATTGGATGAGTGACACCTGTGCCAACACGGAGTTGACACGTGTTTCCTCCAGTCAATGATGATTTTACACGTGGAAAATCCCCATTGGTCGGGACTGTTAACGGGTTATCGGATCCAAAACCGGACCCGGTAGCTTAACGGCGTTCCGTTACGGTGGATGCCACGTGTCGGTCACCCTTGACGAAAGCACTTCTATGACGCGCGATTTATCGTCATGGAAGTGAACACTTCCGTGATGATAATTTTGGTAACGTCATGGAACACTTCTACGACAGCACAGGTATGACTATCTTGATTCTGTCATAAATTTGTCATGGATGTACATGCATGACAGAAAACATGACCTACTGTGACAAACACGTATCATCACGGAAGTTTATTTTTTTTTGTAGTGCTAGTCCCTAGTCCCCACAGTCAAGTTCCTATGGCTAAGTGACCACAATAAAAATGAAATAGCCCAATTGCCTTGTTTCGCTCCTGCACTACTGCCACCGGGTACCAAGACGTTGGCTAAGAGTAACAGTGCAGAGACAAAACACCCCTCATGATATTCACTTGGGGGCTGAAGCCGATGACTGGTAGCTTTCAGAATAAACATACGGCCGCACAGGAGTCATAATTAAATCATGAAAATATAAAACAAGTCAGGCAGATGCATTATAAAGCACAAGGTCCAGTTGGTACAAACTTAACACAATCACTCAAATATTAGATATTTCAAACACTGGCCCTCTATCGCCCACGTGCCATTCATCACCTGCGCAAAGTACTACTCAGGGCGGCGATGCTCCTTCCCCTTGGGCGGAGAACTGGTGGCCATCTCCATTGGATTAATCTTTGCCCAATGCACCCTAGTTCTACTCTATTCAACACACCGAGAAGTGGATAAAGAGGAGGTGGAATTTCAGCTCACCGACTCAGGTATAGAGGAAGTAGAGGTAGCTCGGATAACGATCACTCCAATGAGACACGACTGTACAAAGCCTGCATATTCCATCGAGGAAAATTTTAATTAGGTCATCAAATCGCATATAGCATTCTTTGATGACAAAGTGATAATGACATCAATTCAACTAGTTCTATTAATTCAACTAGTTCAACTAAGCACTTACTAAAAATAAAGTAGTTCTATTAATTTTCTTACTAAAAATAAACTACTTCTATAGTAAAATTTTAATTAGGTCATCAAATCTCATATAGCTAAATTTTCTTACTAAAAATAAAATAGTTCTATTAGTTCAACTAGTTCAACTAAGCACTTACTATAAATAAAAATAATTTATTTTCTTACTAAAAAACAGTAAAAAAACTACATTATACAAGAATAGTACAAAAAAAGTTTAGGGTTTAGGAGAGATGGAGGGAGGAGGGGTTGGGAGGAGGGAGGAGGGGGCGGCCAGAAGAGGAGTGGACGGGGAG
>NC_057814.1:629528837-629549806 GCF_018294505.1 Triticum aestivum | reverse complement strand
GGCTGGAGGTGGAGGGAGGGGCGCGGTAGGGAGGAGGGATTACCTCAGTGGAGGAGGAGCAAGAGCGTCGGCGGCGGCGGGCTTCAACGGTGGTCGGGGAACGGTGGCGTCGGCGGACGACGGGGGGTGCGGGGGAGTGAGAGAGTGGAGAGGGAGAGTGGGGGCGGGCGGTTGGGGGAAGGTAAAATTGAACTTAGCAGTAGCGCTGGACAGGATAAAGCGATACTGCTAATCTCCATAGCAGTAGCGCGTTTACCAGTAGAAGCGCTACTGCTATGCCTGTACCGGTAGTGCCTTATGCAAAACGCGCTACTACTAAGACTAGGCATGTAAAAAAATTCAAAAATACATTAGTCATCAATTATCTTTTTGTGTAGGATGTCAATAGGAATCTTCCCTGGTTTTTAAGAACCGGTTAAGATTCCTATTGCGGCCACAGATCCTACACATAGAGTTCAATGAAGACCAAGTGCTTGTGATGGTTTGAGAAGTAACGTATTTAAGGTGGTAAACACCCTGTTCGCTTAGCAGTATGGGACTAAACTTGTAGGTGCGAGAGGGGACGGGACTTTAGCAGTAGCAGGTGCTGGCATAACGGGCTACTGCTAGGCAAGTTAGCAGTAGCGCGTGTATGGGAAGGGCGCTACTACAATACATAGTTTGGAGGCAACTCCCTGGCAATTGTAGTAGTAGTAGCGCTCTTTTACATTAGCGCACTACTACTAACTGGGTCTTAGTAGCGTGCACTTTTGAAGCGCGCTACTACTAATTAGTGTTGGGGAACGCAGTAATTTCAAAAAAAAATCCTACGCACACGCAAGATCCATCTAGGTGATGCATAGCAATGAGAGGGGAGAGTGTTGTCCACGTACCCTCGTAGACCGTAAGCGGAAGCGTTATGACAACGCGGTTGATGTAGTCGTACGTCTTCACGATCCGACCGATCCTAGTACCGAAAGTATGGCACCTCCGCGATCTACACACGTTCAGCTCGGTGACGTCCCGCGAACTCTAGATCCAGCTGAGGTCGAGGGAGAATTTCGTCAGCACGACAGTGTGGTGACGGTGATGATGAAGCTACCAGCGCAGGGCTTCGCCTAAGCACTCCAACGATATGACCGAGGTGGAAATCTGTGGAGGGGGGCACCGCACACGGCTAAACAATCAACTTGTGTGTCTATGGGGTGCCCCCCTCCCCCGTATATAAAGGAGTGGAGGATGGGAGGGCTGGCCCTCTCTATGGCGCGCCCAAGGGGGAGTCCTACTCCCACCGGGAGTAGGATTCCCCCCTTCTCTAGTAGGAGTAGGAGAGGAAGGAAGTAGGAGAGAGGGAGAAGGAAAGGGGGGCCGGCCCCCCTCCCAATTCGAATTGGGCTTGGGGGGTGCGCCCCCACCTTGGCCGCCTCCTCCTCTCTCCCACTAAGGCTCAATAAAGCCCATATGTTGGAAATATGCCCTAGAGGCAATAATAAAATGGTTATTATTATATTTCCTTGTTCATGATAATTGTCTATTGTTCATGCTATAATTGTGTTATCCGGAAATCGTAATACATGTGTGAATACATAGACCACAACATGCCCCTAGTGAGCCTCTAGTTGACTAGCTCGTTGATCAACAGATAGTCATGGTTTCCTGACTATGGACATTGGATGTCATTGATAACGGGATCACATCATTAGGAGAATGATGTGATGGACATGACCCAATCCTAAGCATAGCACAAGATCGTGTAGTTAGTTTGCTAGAGCTTTTCCAAATGTCAAGTATCATTTTCATAAACCATGAGATTCTGCAACTCCCGGATACCATAGGAGTGCTTTGGGTGTGCCAAACGTCACAACGTAACTGGGTGGCTATAAAGGTGCACTACGGGTATCTCTGAAAGTGTCTGTTGGGTTTGCACGAATCGAGACTGGGATTTGTCACTCCGTATGACGGAGAGGTATCTCTAGGCCCACTCGGTAATGCATCATCATAATGAGCTCAATGTGACCAAGTGTTTGGTCACAGGATCATGCATTACGGTACGAGTAAAGTGACTTGCCGGTAACGAGATTGAACAAGGTATTCGGATACCGACGATCGAATCTCGGGCAAGTAACGTACCGATTGACAAAGGGAATTGTATACGGGATTGATTGAATCCTCGACATCGTGGTTCATCCGATGAGATCATCGTGGAACATGTGGGAGCCTACATGGGTATCCAGATCCCGCTGTTGGTTATTGACCGGAGAGTCGTCTCGGTCATGTCTGCATGTCTCCCGAACCCGTAGGGTCTACACACTTAAGGTTCGGTGACGCTAGAGTTGTAGAGATATTAGTATGTGGTTAACCGAAAGTTGTTTGGAGTCCCGGATGAGATCCCGGACGTCACGAGGAGTTCCGGAATGGTCCGGAGGTAAAGATTTATATATGGGAAGTCCTATTTTGGCCACCGGAAAATGTTCGGGATTTTTCGGTATTGTACCGGGAAGGTTCTAGAAGGTTCCAAAGTGGGGCCCACCTGCATGGGGGGACCCACATGAACGTGGGTAGTGGGGGCAAGGCCCCACACCCCTGGTCAAGGCACACCAAGATCCCACCTTAGAAGGAATAAAACCATATCCCGAAGGGATAAGATCAAGATCCCTAAAAAAGGGGGACAACAATCGGTGGGGAAGGGAAATGATGGGATTTCTTTCCCCCACCTTTGCCAATGCCCCCATGGACTTGGAGGGCAAGAAACCAGCCCCCTCCACCCCTATATATTGTGGGGAGGCGCATGGGAGCAGCACCCCAAGCCCCTGGCGCCTCCCTCTCCCTCCCGTGACACCTCTCCCTCTCGCTGAGCTTGGCGAAGCCCTGCCGAGATCCCCGCTGCTTCCACCACCATGCCGTCGTGCTGCTGGATCTCCATCAATCTCTCCCTCCCCTTGCTGGATCAAGAAGGAGGAGACGTCTTCCCCAACCGTACGTGTGTTGAACGCGGAGGTGCCGTCCGTTCGGCGCTCGGTCATCGGTGATTTGGATCACGACGAGTACGACTCCATCAACCCCGTTCACTTGAACACTTCCGCTCGCGATCTACAAGGGTATGTAGATGCACTCTTTTCCCTCTCGTTGCTAGAAGACTCCATAGATTGTTCTTGGTGATGCGTAGAAATTTTTTAATTTCTGCAACGATCTCCAACAGTGGTATCAGAGCTAGGTCTATGCGTAGTTTCTATGCACGAGTAGAACACAAAGCAGTTGTGGGCATCGATATTGTCAATTTACTTGCCGTTACTAGTCTTATCTTGATTCGGCGGCATCGTGGGATGAAGCGGCCCAGACCGACCTTACACGTACGCTTACGTGAGACAGGTTCCACCGACTGACATGCACTAGTTGCATAAGGTGGCTAGCGGGTGTCTGTCTCTCCCACTTTAGTTGGATCGGATTCGATGAAAAGGGTCCTTATGAAGGGTAAATAGAAATTGGCATATCACGTTGTGGTTTTACGTAGGTAAGAAACGTTCTTGCTAGAAACCTATAGAAGCCACGTAAAAACATGCAACAACAATTAGAGGACATCTAACTTGTTTTTGCAGCATATGCCTTGTGATGTGATATGGCCAAAAGGATGTGATGAATGAAATATATGTGATGTATGAGATTGATCATGTTCTTGTAATAGGAATCACGACTTGCATGTCGATGAGTATGACAACCGGCAGGAGCCATAGGAGTTGTCCTTATTTTTGTATGACCTGCGTGTCATTGAATAATGCCATGTAAATTACTTTACTTTATTGCTAAACACGTTAGCCATAGAAGTATTAGAAGTAATCGTTGGCGTGACAACTTCATGAAGACACGATGATGGAGATCATGATGATGGAGATCATGGTGTCATGCCGGTGACGAAGATGATCATGGCGCCCCGAAGATGGAGATCAAAGGAGCAATATGATACTGGCCATATCATGTCACTACTTGATTGCATGTGATGTTTATCATATTTTGCTTCTTATTTGCTTAGTACGACGGTAGTAAGTAAGATGATCCCTTATAATAATTTCAAGAAAGTGTTCCCCCTAACTGTGCGCCATTGCGAAAGTCCGTTGTTTCGAAGCACCACATGATGATCGGGTGTGACAGATTCTAACGTTCACATACAACGGGTGTAAGACAGATTTACACATGCAAAACACTTAGGTTGACTTGACGAGCCTAGCATGTACAGACTTGGCCTCGGAACACAAGAGACCGAAAGGTCGAACATGAGTCGTATAGAAGATACGATCAACATGAAGATGTTCACCGATGTTGACTAGTCCGTCTCACCTGATGATCGGACATGGCCTAATTGACTCGGATCATGTTTCACTTTGATGACTAGAGGGATGTCTATCTGAGTGGGAGTTCATTGAATAATTTGATTAGATGAACTTAATTATCATGAGCTTAGTCTAAAATCTTTACAATATGTCTTGTAGATCAAATGGCCCACGCTAATGTTGCCCTCAACTTCAACGCGTTCCTAGAGAAAACCAAACTGAAAGATGATGGCAGCAACTATACGGACGGGGTCCGGAACCTGAGGATCATCCTCATAGCTGCCAAGAAAGATTATGCCTTAGAAGCACCGCTAGGTGACGCACCCATCCCAGAGAACCAAGACGTTATGAACGCTTGGCAGCAGCGTGCTGATGATTACTCCCTCGTTCAGTGCGGCATGCTTCACAGCTTAGAACCGGGGCTCCAAAAGCATTTTGAGCAACACGGAGCATATGAGATGTACGAAGAGCTGAAAATGGTTTTCCAAGCTCATGCCCGGGTCGAGAGATATGAAGTCTCCGACAAGTTCTTCAGTTGTAAGATGGAGGAAAATAGTTCTGTCAGTGAGCACATACTCAAAATGTCTAGGTTACACAACCGCTTGACTCAGCTGGGAGTTAATCTCCCGGATGACGCGATCATTGACAGAATCCTTCAGTCGCTTCCACCGAGCTACAAGAGCTTTGTGATGAACTTCAATATGCAGGGGATGGAAAAGACCATTCCTAAGATATATTCAGTGCTGAAATCAGCGGAGGTGGAGATCAAAAAGGAACATCAAGTGTTGATGGTGAATAAAACCACTAAGTTCAAGAAAGGCAAGGGTAAGAAGAACTTCAAGAAGGACGGCAAGGGAGTTGCCGCGCCCGGTAAGCCAGTTGCCGGGAAGAAGCCAAAGAATGGACCCAAGCCTGAGACTGAGTGCTTTTATTGCAAGGGAAGTGGTCACTGGAAGCGGAACTGCCCCAAGTACTTGGCGGACAAGAAGGCCGGCAACACCAAAGGTATATGTGATATACATGTTATTGATGTGTACCTTACCAGCACTCGTAGTAGTTCCTGGGTATTTGATACCGGTGCGGTTGCTCATATTTGTAACTCAAAGCAGGAGCTGCGGAATAAACGGAGACTGGCAAAGGACGAGGTGACGATGTGCGTCGGGAATGGTTCCAAGGTCGATGTGATCGCCGTCGGCACGCTACCTCTACATTTACCTACGGGATTAGTTTTAAACCTCAATAATTGTTATTTAGTGCCAGCTTTGAGCATGAACATTGTATCAGGATCTCGTTTAATTCGAGATGGCTACTCATTTAAATCGGAGAATAATGGTTGTTCTATTTATATGAGAGATATGTTTTATGGTCATGCCCCGCTGGTTAATGGTTTATTCTTAATGAATCTCGAACGTAGTGTTACACATATTCATAGTGTGAATACCAAAAGATGTAAGGTTGATAATGATAGTCCCACATACTTGTGGCACTGCCGTCTTGGTCACATTGGTGTCAAACGCATGAAGAAGCTCCATGCAGATGAACTTTTGGAGTCTCTTGATTACGAATCATTTGACACGTGCGAACCATGCCTCATGGGTAAGATGACCAAGATTCCGTTCTCCGGAACAATGGAGCGAGCAACCAACTTATTGGAAATCATACATACTGATGTGTGCAGTCCAATGAGTGTTAAGGCTCGCAGTGGCTATCGTTATGTTCTCACTCTCACTGATGACTTGAGTAGATATGGGTATGTCTACCTAATGAAACACAAGTCTGAGACCTTTCAAAAGTTCAAGGAATTTCAGAGTGAGGTTGAGAATCAACGTGACAGAAAAATAAAGTTCTTACGATCAGATCGTGGAGGGGAATATTTGAGTCACGAATTTGGCACACACTTAAGGAAATGTGGAATAGTTTCACAACTCACGCCGCCTGGAACACCTCAGCGAAATGGTGTGTCCGAACCTCGTAATCGCACTCTATTGGATATGGTGCGATCTATCATGTCTCTTACTGATCTACCGCTCTCATTTTGGGGCTATGCTTTAGAGACTGCCGCATTCACTTTAAATAGGGCTCCGTCGAAATCCGTTGAGACGACACCGTATGAATTATGGTTTGGGAAGAAACCTAAGCTGTCGTTTCTAAAAGTTTGGGGATGTGATGCTTATGTCAAGAAACTTCAACCTGAAAAGCTCGAACCCAAGTCGGAAAAATGCGTCTTCATAGGATACCCTAAGGAAACCATTGGGTATACCTTCTACCTCAGATCCGAAGGCAAGATCTTTGTTGCCAAGAACGGGTCCTTTCTGGAGAAAGAGTTTCTCTCGAAAGAAGTAAGTGGGAGGAAAGTGGAACTTGATGAAGTACTACCTCTTGAACCGGAAAGTAGCGCAGCTCAGGAAGATGTTCCTGTGGTGCCTGCACCGACTAGAGAGGAAGTTAATGATGATGATGATCAAGGTACTTCGGATCAAGCTCCTACTGAACTTCGTAGGTCCACAAGGACACGTTCCGCGCCAGAGTGGTACGGCAACCCTGTCTTGGAAATCATCTTGTTAGACAACGGTGAACCTTCGAACTATGAAGAAGCAATGGCGGGCCCAGATTCCGACAAATGGCTTGAAGCCATGCAATCCGAGATAGGATCCATGTATGAAAACAAAGTGTGGACTTTGACAGACTTGCCCGATGATCGGCGAGCGATAGAAAACAAATGGATCTTTAAGAAGAAGACAGACGCGGATGGTAATGTTACCATCTATAAAGCTCGACTTGTCGCTAAGGGTTATCGACAAGTTCAAGGGGTTGACTACGATGAGACTTCCTCACCCGTAGCGAAGCTGAAGTCCGTCCGAATCATGTTAGCAATTGCCGCATACTATGATTATCAGATATGGCAAATGGACGTCAAAACGGCATTCCTTAACGGCTTTCTTAAGGAAGAATTGTATATGATGCAGCCGGAAGGTTTTGTCGATCCTAAGAATGCTAACAAGGTATGCAAGCTCCAGCGCTCCATCTATGGGCTGGTGCAAGCATCTCGGAGTTGGAACATTCGATTTGATGAGATGATCAAAGTGTTTGGGTTTACACAGACTTATGGAGAAGCCTGTGTTTACAAGAAAGTGAGTGGGAGCTCTGTAGCATTTCTCATATTATATGTGGATGACATACTGTTGATGGGAAATGATATAGAATTCTTGGGAAGCATAAAGGCCTACTTGAACAAGACGCCTCATTGGTCTTTGGAGAAGCTGCTTATATATTAGGCATCAAGATCTATAGAGAGAGATCAAGACGCCTCATTGGTCTTTCACAAAGTGCGTACCTTGACAAGATGTTGAAGAAGTTCAATATGGATCAGTCCAAGAAGGGGTTCTTGCCTGTATTGCAAGGTGTGCAATTGAGCACGGCTCAATGCCCGACCATGGCAGAAGATAGAGAAAAGATGAGTGTCGTCCCCTATGCCTCGGCCATAGGGTCTATTATGTATGCCATGCTGTGTACCAGACCTGATGTAAACCTTGCCGTAAGTTTGGTAGGAAGGTACCAAAGTAATCCCGGCATGGAACACTGGACAGCGGTCAAGAATATCCTGAAGTACCTGAAGAGGACTAAGGATATGTTTCTCGTTTATGGAGGTGACGAAGAGCTCATCGTAAAGGGTTACGTCGATGCTAGTTTCGACACAGATCTGGATGACTCTAAGTCACAAACCGGATACGTGTATATTTTGAATGGTGGGGCAGTAAGCTGGTGCAGTTGCAAGCAAAGCGTTGTGGCGGGATCTACATGTGAAGCGGAATACATGGCGGCCTCAGAGGCAGCACAAGAAGCAATCTAGGTGAAGGAGTTCATTACCGACCTAGGAGTTATTCCCAATGCGTCGGGCCCGATGACTCTCTTCTGTGACAACACTGGAGATATGGCCCTTGCCAAGGAGCCCAGGTTTCGCAGGAAGACCAGGCATATCAAGCGTTGCTTCAACTCCATTCGTGAAAATGTTCAAAATGGAGACATAGATATTTGTAAAGTACATACGGACCTGAATGTAGCAGATCCGTTGACTAAACCTCTCCCTAGACAAAAACATGATCAACACCAGAACTCTATGGGTGTTCGATTCATCACAATGTAACTAGATTATTGACTCTAGTACAAGTGGGAGACTGTTGGAAATATGCCCTAGAGGCAATAATAAAATGGTTATTATTATATTTCCTTGTTCATGATAATTGTCTATTGTTCATGCTATAATTGTGTTATCCGGAAATCGTAATACATGTGTGAATACATAGACCACAACATGTCCCTAGTGAGCCTCTAGTTGACTAGCTCATTGATCAACAGATAGTCATGGTTTCCTGACTATGGACATTGGATGTCATTGATAACGGGATCACATCATTAGGAGAATGATGTGATGGACAAGACCCAATCCTAAGCATAGCACAAGATCGTGTAGTTCGTTTGCTAGAGCTTTTCCAAATGTCAAGTATCATTTCCATAGACCATGAGATTGTGCAACTCCCGGATACCATAGGAGTGCTTTGGGTGTGCCAAACGTCACAACGTAACTGGGTGGCTATAAAGGTGCACTACGGGTATCTCCGAAAGTGTCTGTTGGGTTGGCACGAATCGAGACTGGGATTTGTCACTCCGTATGACGGAGAGGTATCTCTGGGCCCACTCGGTAATGCATCATCATAATGAGCTCAATGTGACCAAGTGTTTGCTCATGGGATCATGCATTACGGTACGAGTAAAGTGACTTGCCGGTAACGAGATTGAACAAGGTATTGGGATACCGATGATCGAATCTCGGGCAAGTAACGTACCGATTGACAAAGGGAATTGTATACGGGATTGATTGAATCCTCGACATCGTGGTTCATCCGATGAGATCATCGTGGAACATGTGGGAGCCTACATGGGTAACCAGATCCCGTTGTTGGTTATTGACCGGAGAGTCGTCTCGGTCATGTCTGCATGTCTCCCGAACCCGTAGGGTCTACACACTTAAGGTTCGGTGACGCTAGAGTTGTAGAGATATTAGTATGCGGTTAACCGAAAGTTGTTCGGGGTCCCGGATGAGATCCCGGACGTCACGAGGAGTTCCGGAATGGTCCGGAGGTAAAGATTTATATATGGGATGTCCTTATTTGGCCACCGGAAAATGTTCGGGATTTTTCGGTATTGTACCGGGAAGGTTCTAGAAGGTTCTGAAGTGGGGCCCACCTGCATGGGGGACCCACATGAACGTGGGTAGTGGGGGCAAGGCCCCACACCCCTGGTCAATGCGCACCAAGATCCCACCTTAGAAGGAATAAGATCATTTCCCGAAGGGATAAGATCAAGATCCCTAAAAAGGGGGGATAACAATCGGTGGGGAAGGGAAATGATGGGATTTCTTTCCCCCACCTTTGCCAACGCCCCAATGGACTTGGAGGGCAAGAAACCAGCCCCCTCCACCCCTATATATAGTGGGGAGGCGCATGGGAGCAGCACCCCAAGCCCCTGGCGCCTCCCTCTCCCTCCCGTGACACCTCTCCCTCTCGCTGAGCTTGGCGAAGCCCTGCCGAGATCCCCGCTGCTTCCACCACCAGGCCGTCGTGCTGCTGGATCTCCATCAACCTCTCCCTCCCCTTGCTGGATCAAGAAGGAGGAGACGTCTTCCCCAACCGTACGTGTGTTGAACGCGGAGGTGCCGTCCGTTCGGCGCTCGGTCATCGGTGATTTGGATCACGACGAGTACGACTCCATCAACCCCGTTCACTTGAACGCTTCCGCTCGCGATCTACAAGGGTATGTAGACACACTCTTTTCCCTCTCGTTGCTAGAAGACTCCATAGATTGTTCTTGGTGATGCGTAGAAAAATTTTAATTTCTGCAACGATCTCCAACACCATATACTCCCCGGGGGGTTCCGGTAACCTTCCGGTACTACGGTAAATGCCCGAACTCACCTGGAACCATTCTGATGTCCAAACATAGCCATCCAATATATCGATATTTATGTCTCGACCATTTCGAGACTCCTCGTCATGTCCGTGATCACATCCGGGACTCCGAACAACCTTCGTTCATCAAAACACATAAACTCATAATACCAATCGTCATCGAATGTTAAGCGTGCGGACCCTACGGGTTCGAGAACTATGTAGACATGACTGAGACTCATCTCCGGTCAATAACCAATAGCGGAACCTGGATGCTCATATTGGTTCCTACATATTCTACGAAGATCTTTATCGGTCAAAACGCATAACAACATACGTTGTTCCCTTTGTCATTGGTATGTTACTTGCCCGAGATTCGATCGTTGGTATCTCAATACCTAGTTCAATCTCGTTGCTGCCAAGTCTCTTTACTCGTTTCGTAATGCATTATCCCGTGACTAACTCATTATTCACATTGCTTGCAAGGCTTATAGTGATGTGCATTACCGAGAGGGCCCAGAGATACCACTCTGACACACGGAGTGACAAATCCTAATCTCGATCTATGCCAACTCAACAAACACCATCGGAGACACCAATAGAGCATCTTTATAATCACCCAGTTACGTTGTGACGTTTGATAGCACACCAAGTTTTCCTCCGGTATTCGGGAGTTGCATAATCTCATAATCATAGGAACATGTATAAGTTATGAAGAAAGCAATAGGAACAAACTAAACGATCATTGTGCTAAGCTAACGGATCGGTCAAGTCAATCACATCATTATCTAATGATGTGATCTCGTTCATCAAATGACAACTCTTTGTCCATGGCTAGGAAACTTAACCATCTTTGATTAATGAGCTAGTCAAGTAGAGGCATACTAGTGACACTCTGTTCGTCTATGTATTCACACATGTACTAAGTTTCCGGTTAATATAATTCTAGCATGAATAATAAACATTTATCATGATATAAGGAGATATAAATAACAACTTAATTTATTGCCCCTAGGGCATATTTCCTTCAATTAGCAATAGCATGTGTTTTTAAAACACGTTGCTGGTAAGATTCTGTGTATAAGGTTTTCCCTAGTAGTGGTTGTATGTGAACGTAGAGTCTATCACACCCGATCATCATGAGGTGCTTAGAAAAGACGAACTTTGGAAACGGTGCATACTCGGGGACAACACTTTTATCTTGAAATTTAGTGAAGGGATCATCTTATAATGCTACTGCCGGTCAAAGCATAATAAGATGCATAAAAGATAAACATCACATGCAATTAAAATAAGTGACATGATATGGCCATCATCATCTTGTGGTTTTGGTCTCCATCTCCAAAGCATCATCATGATCTCCATCGTCACTAGCTCGACACCTTGATCTCCATCGTTGCGTCGGGGTCATCTCGCCATCTATTGCTAACGCATAGCGATAAAGTAAAGCAATTACATGGCGATTGCATTTCAGACAATAATTAAGAGACAACCCTAAGGCTCCTGTTGGTTGTTGATATTACATAACATGATCATCTCATACAATAATGTATATCACATCACCTCTTGACCATATCACATCACAACATTCCCTGCAAAAACAAGTTAGACGACCTCTACTTTGTTGTTGCAAGCTTTATGTGGCTGCTACGGGCTTCTAGCAAGAACCGTTCTTACCTACGCAAAAACCACAATGGTGATTCATGGGGTTTGAACTTTTAACCTTCTTCAAGGATCGGCCAGAGTCAAATTTGATTCAACTAAGGTAGGAGAAACAGACACCCGTCAGCCACCTCTATGCAAAACTAGTTGCATGTCAGTCGGTGGAACCAGTCTCATGTGCGTGCACATGTAAGGTTAGTCCGGGCCGCTTTATCCCACAATTCCGCCAAGTCAAAATAAGACATTGGTGGTAAGCAGTAGGACTATCACCGCCCACAACTCTTTGTGTTCTAGTCGTGCATATCATCTATGCATCGACATGGTTCAGATGCCGCTGTTGGGAAACGTTGCATGGAAAACAAAAAGTTTTCTACGCACACACAAGATCTATCCATAGAGATGCATATCAATGAGGGGGAGAGTGTGTATACGTACCCTCGTAGACCATAAGCGGAAGCATTTAGTAACGCGGTTGATGTAGTCGAACTTCTCTGCGATCCAACTGATCAAGTACCGAACATACGGCACATCCGTGTTCAGCACACATTTAGCTCGGTGACTTCCACGCCTTCTTGATCGAGCAAGACCGCGAGGTAGTGGATGAGTTCCGGCGGCACTACACCGTGGTGACCGTGATGGTGATGCTATCTCCGCAGGGCTTCGCCTAAGCACTACGAAAAATATGACCGAGGGTGTAAATAGTGGAGGCGGGCGCCACACACGGCTAAGAGATTGTCGTGGTCATGTGTGGCGCCCCCTTCCCACATATATATAGGTGGTGGGGAGGGGAGAGGCCAAGGGGCGCCTCAAGTGGGGCCGAATCCTACTTGGGGTCTTTCCCTAGCCACCCCCCTACCATATTTACCGGAGGGGAAAGGAAAGGGGAGAAGAGGGGATGAAGGGGGAGGCCGACTCCCCCCCTTTCCTTCTCTCCCCAAGGGCTGTGGCCTTAGGAGGGGCGTGCCAGCCCCTTGTGGGCTGGTGTGTCCCCCCTCTTTGGCCCATATGTCCCATTAACCTCCCGGGGTGACCGGAACCCCTTCCGGTGACCCGATTTCTACCTGCTACATCCCAAAACTCTTCCGGTGTCCAAATATCATCGTCCTATATATCGATCTTTACCTCCAGGCCATTCCGGAGCTCCTCGTCATGTTCGTGATCTCATGCGGGACTCCGAACAACATTCGGTCACCAAATCATATAACACATATAACACTATATCGTCAGCGAACATTAAGCGTGCGGACCCTATGGGTTTGAGAACTATGTAGCCATGACTGAGACACCTCTCCGGTCAATAACCAATAGCGGAACCTGTATGCCCGTACTATCTCCTACATATTCTACGAAGATCTTTATCGGTCGAACCTTATGACAATATACGTAATTCCATTTGTCCATCGGTATGTTACTTGCCCGAGATTAGATCGTCGGTATCTTCATACCTACTTCAATCTCATTACCGGCAAGTCTCTTTACTCGTTCAGTAATACATCATCTTGCAACTAACTCCTTAGTCACTGTGCTTGCAAGGCTTCTTGATGTGTATTACCGAGAGGGACCAGAGATACCTCTCCGATACTCGAAGTGACAAATCCTAATCTTGATCTATGCCAACTCAACAAACACCTTCGAAGATACCTGTAGAGCATCTTTATGATCACCCAGTTAGGTTGTGATGTTTGATAGCACACAAGGGATTCCTCCGGTATCCGAGAGTTGCATAATCTCATAGTCGAAGGAATATGTATTTGACATTAAGAAAGCAATAGCCATAAACTGAACGATCAATATGCTAAGCTAACGGATGAGTCTTGTCCATCACATCGTTCTCCTAATGATGTGATCCCGTTATCAAATGACAACACGCGTGTATGGTTAGGAAACCTTAATCATCTTTGATCAACGAGCTAGTCTAGTAGAGGCTTACTAGGGACACGGTATTTGTATTCGCACATGTATTTAAGTTTCCGATCAATACAATTCTCGCATGAATAATAAACCTTTATCATGCATAATGAAATATAAAAGAACAACTTTATTATTGCCTCTAGGGCATATTTCCTTCTGTTATCATGTACGAAACAAAGCCGAAGGATGAATGGTCGTTCGTAGTTGTGTAATTGGAGTTGTCATGTACTGAAACTTACTTTATCTATGGGACCCTTTGTTTATGGCCATGTACTAAAGTATGTTATGTTCACCTTTGACTGTTCTAATGTTGTTGGTCCGAAATGTGTATGCTCCCTTATGTACTTGATGCCACCTTATGTAACGAAGTTTGTTTTGTTTATCACGGTTCTTCCAATATTCTAGATTCGAGATTTGTATGCAACCTTATGTACTGAAATTTCTTGCACTTCCTTCACAAAAAATTAATCATGGGCGCAAGGAAATGGGAGAACAATTTTTTACCCAACCCATGGTCCCCTAAGATATATCATTTTGTTTTTTATAAGTTTGTGGTGTTGCCAGTTTATAATTTTCCCACAAGCGAGTGCACATAAAAGGCCCCCATGCAAAAGGATTTCAATTTTGAGTTTTTTTCAATTTATATAATTTCTTGGAGATTGTTGTAAAAAATGCATGTGTGACTAATGATATCAAGTGGTTAGGAATTTGATCTTTGTTTGTGGATATTGCCTACATTCCTAATGCGGAAGGTAAAAATGAGTTTTCGGATTTGAATTACTTGATGTAAACCACGAGAAATTAAATAAATCAATGAAATCTAGCAAAGACACTGTGCAATTCATGAAAATTTAATAGTTGGAATCCCATGTGGTCTACTTTAGGTGACAATTCAAAAGGGCACATTTTACAATCTTATTTGTGGCCCTTGCTTCGAAAAAAGGTCTTCTTGGGCACTAGGAAGAAGAAAAGTTAAATATTTATTTGTGGTATTTCTAGTTATGATTTATGCCACAAGCCATTGCACATAGAAGGCACCCATGCACAAGGATTTCAATTTTTAAACATTTTTTATTTTCTATAATTTCTTTCAGATTGTTGTAAAAAATGCATGGATGACTAACCATATAAAGTGGTTGGGAAATTGATCTTTGTTTTTTGATACTACCAAAATTCCTAATAGGGAAGGTAAAAATGTTTTTAATAATGTATAGGACCAAACTAGAGCATACTTGTAGTTCAAATTTGAATTACTTGATGTAAATCACGAGAAATTCAATAAATCAATGAAATATAGCAATATCACTCTAAAATTCATGACAATTTGGCTGTTGAAATCCCATGTGGTCTACTTTAGGTGAAAACTGAAAGGGCACAATTTACAATATTATGGAAAATATATTTTTGAGCCAAATCTTCAATCTTATTTTTGGAATTATTGATCACAATGGTAATACCCTTGTTATTTACAAAAACGGTCATGTTATCATGTAATGTGCCCTGAAGATGCCCATGGGCATTGTCATCTTATTTGAAAGCCATTGATCCTCATATAAGATAGGCGAGTGTGTGGAAGTTTTTTTTCAAGTTTGTGGTATAGTCAGTTTATCATTTTTCCCACAACCTATTGCACATAGAGTTCCTCCATGGAAAATGAATTCAATTTTCGAGCCTTTATTCATTTTCTATAATTTCTTTCAGAGTGTTGTCAAAATTGCATGGATGACTAATCATATAAAATGGTTGGGATGGAGCTTTATTTGTGGATACTGCCTACATATTATGTATCCAAATATTAGCTAGACCGTGCAGCTGCACGGGTTCACGACTAGTGATTTCTAATTTGCATACGACACCAAAACTATTGTACAACACCTTAGGACATCGTTACACACTCTCAGTTCATAGTAAGCAACTTAGGACAATGTTAGGCAACATAACAGTCATGGTATGATTACTCGGAAGTCATAGTAGCCAAATTAGAAGGGCATCGAGCTAATTGGTAGTTATGGTAAGGGACCTAATAGAAAGTTGCCAGATGTTGCACTAAAAGTTGCTTCATATTGTACTGAAATTGCTTGATAAAAAAGTTTGTCGAAACCTACCCACATGGGATATAGGTTTGAAGAACTCATCACGAGAAACCTAATGGTGAACAACGGAATGCAATTCCAACATTCCAATGAAAAGTAATAGCTTTTAAAAAATTTACAAAACAAAATTTAATGCAAAAGAGCCCAGATTTACATGTATGACCCCACATTTATTCCATTGTGTGAATGACTTGTTGCATTAAGTGCATGTTGCTTTATGTCCCTGTTGTCTTCAAGTGGAGCTAAATTCGCATGCATTTTTTCACATACCACGGTTAAAATTCGATGCGCTTGTTCTCTCCAAATAGCGCAGACGTGACCTGCTAACAAATTTGACCAACAAACTAGCACCACCCGCAAGAGAAGGCAGCTGTGAGACCTCCTAGGAACTGGTCCCATGCACACCGCTCATGGGTCGACCCATTATGGAGGCCAGCGCTCGATGGAGCAGCTCCGGTTTTTTGGAATGTTGCATAGGAAAAAGCATCACATGTATCGCTTTGGTCATGGTTAGCTAATGCATCATCTGATGTTGGTTTGGTGATGGTTGGTCTGCAAGAGGTTGAGATGGGTGCGGGAGTTCTTGCCAAAGTAGTTCTTTAGTCGCGGTTAAGTAGTTAATCGTTGATCTGTTGACTTTTTGATACGAATGTGATATTTTCAAAACTATCAGGAAATAGAAAAAGACATTAAAAAAATTATAAAAAGTTCATGGGTTCAAACAAATTCATGAATTCAAAAAATGTTAACAATTTTTTAAAAATAATCATAAAAATGGGAAAAGTTCATCGGTTTTCAAAAAGTTCAAAATTTTCAAAAAAGGTACATCGATTTTGAATACAAAATAATCAAATTCTGAAAAGAAAAATCATCCATTCTGAAAAAATACATGAATTTGAAAAAAGTTTTATCAATTCTGAAAAAAGTCATCCATTTTAAAAATAAGTTCATTGATTCTGTAACAATTTCATCAATTTCGAAAAACTAAATCACTAATTTGAAATGTTTCATCATTTTTTGAAAAAAATCATTGATTTTAAAAAATGCACACATTAAAAAAAGGATATGGAAAAAAGGAAAGAAACAATAAAACATGGAAAACCAAGGTGGAAACACATCGAAAATGAAAAGAAAAGAATGTGGGCCGCGCACTACTAGACTTAGTGTAAGGTGGTGTGTGCGCCCTGTACTAAATTTCCTTTAAGCGGCGCTTAAGGCGGCAAATAGGCATTGAAGCCAGACGTGGGCAGACGCAGACCCGATTAGGTATCTATCAATTTAAAAGGCCCCGTACATCAGAGTACCCCAAGACTAGTGCATCGGCGTCGGAGCTTTGAAGCCACGCCTCCGCACTGGGCCAATGCAGCAGGTCGAATGCACGCACAGTAGGAATAAAAATGGAGTGTAAACTTTCCGCTTTTCAGGATGAAAAATGGAAACGAAGAGGAAATATGAAAACAAAAATGGAAATTTGCAAAACCAAAATGGAAACGGAATATTTTATGTGGAAATGGAAACAAAAATAGAACGGTGTTTTCCGGTAAAACTGGTGTGAAAACGAAACTTCAAGGGATTATTTAAGGCCTAACTTCTACCAACACAGACCTATTCAACTAGATTCTATACACAATTGCCAGTACTACAATACTATGGTAAGTTCCTAGCATAATCATATTATTTCATAGCCATGTCAGCAATTCATTAAATTTGTTTGTTTTGGTGTGTATTTATCTATGCTTCAAGGGATTTTAAATTTTCGGTCAACGCCCACTTTTATTTCCGTGTCCGCTTTGTATTCGCTCCATGTCCGTTTCCACTAGTATCTGTTTCTATATTCATTTTTGGGGTTTCTGTATTCGTTTCCACTTCTGCAAAAAAATATGAAAACAAATGTGATAGCACCCATTTTCATCCGTTTCCGCTCCGTTTTCATCTCTAACGCACGGGAGCTCCATTTCGGCAGGCCTATGTCTTGCTAATCCTAACAGAAATAGCCTACGGGCGAACGACAACAGCCGGGCTATTATCTATTTCATTCGATGCCTTCGCTCGTTCGCCTCGGTCAATGGGTTCGATCTATTCAGTCCGATATTCTTTTATTTTGGTTCCTGTTGTTTTTTCTTTGGTTTTCTTTGTTTTTTGTCGATTTTTTTGGATTTTCTTTGGATTTTATTTTTTCTTCCTGGTGCTTTTGATTTTCGTTGTTTTCCAATAGTTTTTATTTTTATATACTTTGTTTTTTAGTTTCTTTTTTGATTTTTTTGGTATCTTCTTTTTTCTTTCTTTTGTAAGGTTTTTTTTGTTCTTTAAACAAATGTCTACCTATTATACATATTGTAATTTTTCCATATACATGTAAAACATTTTTATCATGTTTAAATTTTTTCAAATACATATTTACCATTTATTAGAAAGGGAGCCTTGGCGCAGTGGTAAAGCTACTGTCTTGTGACCATCAGGTCACGGGTTCAAGGCGTGGAAACATCATCTTATAGAAATGTAGGGAAAGACTGTGTACTATGGACCCAAAATGGTCGGAGCCTTCCCCGGACCCTGCGCAAGCGGGAGCAACATGCACTGGCTGCCCTTTACATATTTATCATTTATTTACATAAACATGTTTTGAATATATTTTTCGAATACATGTTAAAAAATTATTAAATACATGTTGAAACATTTTTGAATGGTAAAAACCATGTTTTTGGACTGTGCAAATATTTGTGTACATTGTACAAATATTTTATTGAAATGTCACGAACACTTTTTTGAAACTTATGAAGTTATTTTAAAATGTAGCATACAATTTTTTTAATATTCAAAACATTTAATTGAATTACACAAACATTTCCTAACATTTGTGCAAACATTTTTTGGCTCGACTCGATATCAACTCGAAAAGAAATGAGCTAAGTAAAAACACTTTCTGTAGCTCGGTCGAGAAATGAGCCGATCTTGAGCCAATACTGGCTCGCTCGATTTTAGCTCGATAGCTCGGCGTAATATCATTATGCTAAGTGATCATGCCACATATTAAATGAAATTAGGATAATTTATTACCATATATGTCGTCTAGGATTTTTTTTCCTCCTTTTATTTACAAGCAAATATGGTACGTTGGTCGTGTGTTAAATATTTTGTTGTTTGTGGCAAAAGTAACTAGAATATGCACCTTCATTTTTTTTATCGTTTTATCTACGAAGACCACAATCTGCAGTTCGTCCAAGAGAAGATGAGCTCTCTCGAGCATGAAGAGTGGTTGGACCTTCAATTAGAGAAAGCCTTTTTTTACTTTTATGTCATCTAGTTGGAATAATAGTCGTAGATTTTATAATTTTATCCTCTCATTAGGTTGAAACGAGCTTGAGATCGACTCGAGATCATTATAAGCTGAGCATGAGTCATGTTCTACAGCTCGATCTTGAGCTTCACTCAATTTTAGCTCGCTCAAAATTTAATATGAGTTGAGCTGAGCCAATTCCAACTCGCTCGAACTCGACTCGTTTCGAGCCCTAGTCAGCCCTAGTCACATAGCTGTGGTGGGCACCTTTTTCTACCCACCGCGGAAACTTTTCTAAATAACTGTGGTGAATACCAAGGTCTGCCCGCCACTAATTTAAACCCTCCTACGAGCCCTTTTCGAGTTGTGGCAATACATAATTTTTGGTTCAGCTTGAATATTCAACGGTGTACTCCCTTCGTTCCTTTTTAGAGGTACTTACATATCACATACGGAGCAAACTGAGTGAATGTACATTCTAAAATACATCTATATACATTGTTATCCTATTGAAATCTTTAAAAAGGCTTATATTTAGAAATAGAGGGAGTAGTATGTATATACCTTCCGTTCTTCCCCGCAAAAAGATTAGAGTATATACACCTAGCATTGGCATCAAATTTTATGTATGGCAAGCGCCAATCCTTGCAAGATAGCTGGGTTCGCCACTGTCCCCCACATATACATGGCTGGGTTTCGGGAGTGTCTGGACATATGAGACATATTTAGGGGCAACGGTTGCCCGTAGGATGCATGTTTTGTGTCCTTATATGTCTTGTCTGTCGACCTGAACATATTAAGAGATTTTGAGGAGCTTCCTTGGAGATGCCCTAACTCCAACAATATGCATGCAAGGGTAGACTTCAATGCCCCGACCTTTGGGCACATGCATAAACTATCCTGGTTTTGGTTGTGCTCTTTGATGTACGGTGTCACGTTTGAGAGGCTTGAGGATGGGGCGTCTATCTGTTAGCTGGGCAGCTAGGGTAGCTGCCAGACTATCCAAGTTCGAGTCCTGGCTCGGACACTCGATGCTTGTGGAGTTTCTTCTGTAAATAAACCAACGAAGGTTAGACCTTGAATTGGTCTCATTTTTTTTAAGGCTCGTCTCCGGCAGCGAGTAACATGCCGAGGAGCCTTACCGCACCATCAGGGCGGGGATGACGACGAGATGGTGGCATGACCGAACACCTGCATATTCCGACACGAAGGTAACTTGAGGCTGACTGACTTCAGTTACTTGAGGACTCCATTCTTCCGAATGGACAGCACGCCAACACTCATGTAATCGGAGGTTGTGGGCAGTTCGTACGGATGTTGGCGCGTATCTCCACCAATGATGCACTGGCGTGGCTGTACTCGAAGTTGATGCGGCGCCTGAAAAGCCGAGCTTCTCGGCCGTGACGCCAACAGAGACCCTATCCTTCCCGCGCCGCCACCCGCGAGGCGGCCGGGGAGGGCGCCCTGATCTCCTCCGCTCGGCTCCCTCTCCCTCCCTACTCCCCCTCGCCGCCGCTGGAGGGCGCGGCCGGGCGAAGCCCGGTCTGCGCAGGCGGCGACGGGGCTTCCTTCGTCCCCTCGCGCGGGTGGTGAGGCGCGGGCCAGATCCGCCGGGCCTGGGCGCCGGACTGGTTGGCGGGTGCGGCGGCACGGCGTGCTGCGGAGTGGTCGGCGACGAGCTCCTGGCGGCGGTGCAGCGGGCGTCATGGTGGTGGTCCTCGCCTCTTGGCGCGCGAGGCTGACTCCGGGGCGGCGTCGCGGGCATGGACTTCTTCTG
>NC_057814.1:629499140-629528584 GCF_018294505.1 Triticum aestivum | reverse complement strand
CGGGATCTTCCAGATCCCGGCAAGGATGGCGGCGACCCGTGCACGAGAGATGGAGGTCTTTGATCAGATCTGGGTGAAAACCTGCTATTGGCTATTGCCAAGGCCGGCGATGGCGACGTTGTCTGCGTCGTTCCCTTCCTGAAGGCATCGTTGTGGAGAAGTTGAAGGCCACTCTCTGCTACCTCCGGGGGAAACCCTAGATCAGTAGATCGGATGACGGCGGCTCTCTGGTGTCGTCTTCCCCCCGGGGCGTCATTCTTTGAGGTGCACACGGGCTCGAGGGACTAGAGGACGGCGACTTTGGTGGAGCGATGCTTCATCTTTCACATTGATGGTGGCGGATCTCGGCGGCATGATGCTATGGAGACTCGGCGTCTGATGCGCGGAGATGGACTCGTGCAGGAGGAAGCTGTCTGGCGTCATGGGGACGTCGATGGCAGAGTGGCAAAACAAGGTAGAAGCCTCAATATGATCTGAAGACGGACCTGTGGAAGATGGCGGCGACGACACACGAGTGCGTCTGACCGGATTGTGCCCCAGACCCGGTATGTGGCTCGGCTGGGGCTTCTGAATGAGTTTCGGCTTCCGGCTTTTGATGTTAGGCTTAGGTGAGTCGTTTGGGTAGTGGCCCAGCTAGCACCCCTCATCATATTGAATAGGAGTAGCGACATATGTTGCCAAGATGATGGATTCAGACACATTGTTGTAATACTTTGTACGGTCCTCGAGAATAATCAATAAAGTGACCGTATGCACCTCCCAGATGCAGGGGCCGAGGGTCATCCTCCTTTTCTAAAAAAAAGTTGATGCGGCGCCAGATCAAGTAGTTGCACAAGGCGAGGGAGGCCTAGGCCAGCTCACTGTTCGTAACGAGCCACTCATGTGAAGGTCAAGTCCGGGTCGTTGCTTGCTCAGCCGTTTTATGAATTGGTTATTAAAGGGAAAATGAGGAGGATGAAGAAGAAAAGGAGGGCCAACATGCAACATTTTCAGGCTAACACATTGCCATCGAGCGTTAGACTATGCGTTATATATTTTCATGAACAGGAACATGTTGGAGCACTTTCTGAATTTGAGGACCGTTTCTTAACATGCCAACAGAGCACATGTACAACAAATGTAATTTACCCTTTCTTTCCTGTGGCCCAAATCACTCTTGTGCTGATCATGGCGATGCCATGTCGCCATTCCTCTGGTGTCAGCTCGGGCTCGCTGTTGAGACTTCGTAGGAGCAAAAATACTTTTGGAGCATCGATTTTTATCACCACGTTTTTCACGAATGTCATCCGATGTGGAAACTTTGCAAGCAATCAAAATTTTGTCAATGTTTGCTAAAAAAATCATAATTTTGTTGTTTGATTTTACTAGTTATCGAAGCTCACATGAGCTCGGAGTTCAGTTTAACCGCGTCCTCATTTTTTCACCTTCTTTCGACTAAACACATGCAGAACTTTTGTATTTGTTGTATGCTTGGAATCAGATTTTAAACTAATAGATTGTGGGAAAAATGAGTTACCGTCCTTGGGACTCTCGTTTGAAGAAGACATGGACTGTATCATCTAAAACAAATGAGGCAGTTAAGAATAATCAACAAATAATACTCCCCCCCTATAAACTGGAAGGGAGGGAGTATCAGAGAGGATACTTATCTGTCATACAAAGCTCCAAACAAAGCTTCGGCTATCTTAAGTTACTCTTAACACTTGTGTAACACTTGTACACAATAGCATTAGCAAGGATTCAGGAGCATAGCTTTATGCAGCTACAGTACAACAATACCAGTATTATTAAAGATATTAAAAGAGCAGTACTTAAGAAGAGAGACGCTGAAAACTGAATCAGTAGTAATATATCAAACAAATATTTGTACCTACGACCGCGACTGAAGTCCTCTGCTACTTGAACCTGAAAAACTGAAATCGCGAGGAGTCTGGCTCAATGGACGTATCCATGTCCAGAATTGGATCACTACACTTTTGCCCTCAACAGTCGAATGATGTGCTGCTAATAGACTAGCTGAAGCACCCAACCTCACATAGCCGCAGCCAGCGAGGCACAGCACATCGAACAAATAGGGGAGGAGCCGGTGCTCACCGGAGGGAAACCGGCGTCAGGGACGACCACGTCTGGGTCGAGGTGGGGAGCTCCGACGGCGAGTGCGGCCCGGAGTGCGGTCCGGTGCGGAGGCGGCGTGGGTGTGTTGCTGTGCTCGATCTCGGCCTGGTCTGGGTTTGTTCTCAATTACACAGATCGAGTGCCGACCGATTCGCACGAAGTCGCAGAGCCGTCGTAGATCGTCTGCCGGGGACATAAACTGTACAGGCCGCAGGGCGCGCCGCGATTCACTTGTACAGTGTATGTCCCTCGCCAGATGATCCTACGGCGAATCAATTGTTGATTCCAGGCCTCTCATATGCTTGAACAGACTAGCTACTACTAGTACGGTAGTACCCAGCGCTCAGGGCCGAGCGGAGAGGCTTTAATAATCACCGTTACTAATAGTCAGGGATGGAGCCGACGCCACGCCATGCCATGCCATGCCACGGTTCTCAGGACCGGGCAACACGTTTCAAACTTTCAGCATGCAGCCTGACAGGTCTTAGTCGGTTCCACGAGTAATGTTCTACGTGTCTGCCTGTCTCTATCCACTCGTGCATGCATAGATCCACGACAGAACATGCAATGGCACGTGTCTCCTATTAGCACTAATCTTGATATTTTGTATCACATGCTTAGTTTTAATTTTACATGCAGTTTAGGTGATCAACCAGCTTGCCGTGCGGCTGTACGGGTGTAGGAGTTTTGGTTCAGCAGGGATGCAAGGCGAGATGCCGGAGATGGTCGTGCGATGCGACGTAGACGGTGAGATGCCGGATGCTGCCTGAACCCTGAAGTGGCTAGGCCGTGTGAGACGGCGCTGCATGAAAAGGTTGAAGCCAAGTCGTCTTGTACGAGTACTAGCTGGGTGAGTTTGTTAGTACGTAATGCCTTAGGTTGTTAGGCCGAGTCGTGGCTGTTGGAGCGATTCCAGGAGTAGGATAAGGCTAGTTAGTGCATGTAGTGGATTAGTTAGTGGCCTGGTCTAGTGGCCGGTTAATGCGTACGTGACTTAGTGGTCTGGCCGGGTTGTGCGTGAGGCAAACCTTCTCTGTCTATATATGTTGCTTTGAGTGAATGAAAGAGGAGGCCGAGAGGGCTAGAGGAAACAATGTAGCATATGTGTTGTCCCCGGGAGCAAAGGCAAAGCTAATTTTGTCCCTGGTGAATGTGTGTGTGCGTGTGTTTTCTGCTCGGGGTGTGTGTCCTTGTGTTCTTGAGAGAAACAAAGAGAGAAGAAAGAGTTGTGTGAGGCAACCAAGAAGAAGAAGAGCGGCGCTGCAAGGAGAAGCAGCGCCAACATCTCCCCTACTTTCATGATTTTCCTTTTGACAATACGCGCTTAAGAACAGATGTTTGATGCAGTGCCTAAAGGAGACAAAATTTGAATGACCGAAAGTGTAGCAGGTGACTTGGGGCTCGAGGTAATGTTGTTTCACAATGACAATTAAGACGAGACATATCACGCAAGGATGATAATTAATTAGAGGCTAGTAGGTCTAGAGAGCAAGGTTAAGAGCAGAGAAGAGAAATATTTAATTAATATTTGCTTACCAGTATAAGGAAACAAGCAAGATTAGACAATATAATAAACATTTGTATTCATGCCACTTGGAGTTCACTATTTTGCAAAGTGATGCAAATTCGAAAATCAAGAATGCATATATATGTAAGTAATCCAAATTCATGCAGGCAACCTTTAATGCATAAACTGCAACACCACTTAATTCATTGGAACTTAAGTAGTAAATGAGCTTTCATTAAAAAGAGTAATATCGGGACTTTTTCTCTTAAATGAATTCGGATGAATTTTGAATTTCAAAAATTTCTGTGACAATATGCTCCACCGTAAAGACGTACTAATCTGTGTTCGAGTGTCATTAAAAACATTACTCCAGTCCATAGGACCAGTGAATAGGCTCCGTCGCTCCGGGGTACGAAGGATAATCCTAACAGTGCATAGATACTGCCTCTGGTTGAAGTCCGGGTAGTGCTCCTCCACTGTGTGCTTAGGTTACCAGCGGTAACCAGCCTCAAGCATAACACAAATCAGCATAGTTGTATGACCTGGTACAGCAATGCAACTGGTCAGACGGACAACCTGATGAGAAGGACGGGGAGCCATCTGAAATAGAGGATGATGCAAATGCATTAAAATTTCTAGAACAAATCGGGCAGCATAACAGTTGAAAATGCTCAAAACAGATTTTGACAGATCCTGCGAACATGAAGCACAACCACTCAACATCATGATTTCAAGGTTCCATGACCAACTCATTTCAGTAAATCCTAAAATTATTTGTGGGCTCTTCCTGAATTATTCCAGTGGCCCTCAATTAATTTCAGAATATTTGGAGCAAGTAAACTATGTATAGCATTTAAATGTCCCAAATCAAATACATTATGGCTTCATTCAAAAATCATGGACTTTCCTGAAGGGTATTTTAGATTTATCAAAAATATTTTTAATTGAACCTAGTATTTCAAAGTGGTGCTAGAGTTTGTTGGATCGCCATTTCAAATTTAATTAAAACTAGCACAGTGGCCCTCGCAAATGCGAGGGCAACACCTTTATAGTTCTGAAATGTTGGGAAATAATGTTTTTGATATTCTGTTGGCACTACTAAACTTAATATCATAAGAAAGCAAACTTATCAAACGCCTCTTTGGTCTGCAGATTCTAAAACATGGTAATTTGATGGAATATATTTCATATGGCATATAATCGGTATTGTATATATCGGTCAAACCTTGTGAAACTTGACTTGGCAAGAAACCAAATTGAAACATAAGAATTTGATGCAAGTTCCAACAGAGGACTCGAAGCACAATAATTTTGTGAACTTGTTTTTGATTCATTCAATTTCAAACCAAAATAATAAATACTCCATTTTTCGGAGATCTATTGCATATTAGATTTTTGCAAAGTCAAAATTTGTAACCTTTCACCTAAGTTTATAGAAAAAGGTTTCAACATCTATTACTGCACGGAATATATTTTATGTGGCATATATTCGGTATTGTATATATTGGTCAAACTTTACGAAACTTGACTTTGCAGAAAACAAAATCACACTATATTACGAAACAGACTAAGTACAATTATAATTTTCTTATGCTGCTAGATAACACAACATGGTTTTTGTTGTGCATTGTATTTTTTGAAATAAATGTGACCAAACTCATGTATATTGAAAGAGAATATCACATTGGCTGCTCCCAAATCCTCTGGAGAACATTTTGAAATCCTTGCTCTTTTAAAAAATAAATGGGTCACAAAAGGTTTTTTTAGGATAAATATTTTTCGGTCTTTAGATTTTTTGTTGGTTCTTGATTTGGTCTTCCAACTATTAAACTGGATAATTTTATTGAGCAACTCTTAATACTCTGTACATTTGTTTCTCTAGTGGTTTCACCATTTAAATTTTTTGTCTGATGTGGCATCTCTATGTAATCCACACGACACAACTTTTAAGTTTTAAAACAGTTGCATATTAATAAACAACCAAATTCATTAAAATTATCAAAAGTATAATAAAACAAAAAAAATTGAAAAAAATTATAAGATGGACTTTTTACTCTATCCCCAAATTCGTATGCAGCTTGGCCAGTGCACATTAAATTGTTGTATTCATACCCATAAGTATGGACATACATCAAGCCAAGGAGAATAAGCAATCGCTTGTATGAGACCACAATTCATATTCGATGGGTATGCTGAGAAAGAACCGATGAATATAAACAATAACCTTTCGTAATAAAATCAACCTTTTAAATAGGAAAAAAATATTTTCTAGGTTTAGTAGATCTATTATCTGGTTTGTATACTAACTCCGCAAAAAAGATATAGGATATGTCAAATTACGGCCTTGAGTTAAATTTTTGATTGTGACATTTCTGATCGGAATAAAATAACATGAATTCCTTGTCTAATAAAGATTTTTCCGTTTTTATATTAAATCACCAATTAACTTGTGTGATGCTACATAAGGAATGTTGAAATAAGATATTTACCCTTGGCAACTTCGTACAATATAAAAATTTACATTTTAAGAAAATCTTGTTTATATCAGCTGAACAAACTTATCCAGTATCTTAACCAAATCACCAATTTGCTTGTAAGTATTGTTATATTAGGCCGTTGTGTTAAAGTTCCAATTTTATTGTTGCCATATTAGTCGATTGTAAAATGGGACCAAGTAAGAAGTGTCATGCAATATTCGTAAAAAAAGGTCTCATATAATCACATGTATATGTAATAATCACATATTTTTTTATACCGATGACGATGTTGAGCTTCACCTAGTGAGGAGATGTGGACATCAGGCGGAGTCAGAGTTCTTTTCCAACATATATTTGTGTTAGTCTATGCGAGAAGCGGTACTCAGTTTTGTTGCGAATAAGTATTAATCAATGTAACGATGCATATATCCAAGCGTGTCGTTCTTTTTTTTTCCGGGTCAAGTGTTTATTTTCTAATAAATCATCATAGTTCGGATACCTGAGATGCAACTGAAAAATAATTACTACGTGAGATATAGTATATTTTTCTTTTGAGGGACATGAGATCTAAAATGTGAGATGTGGTACTTTATTTTATTTCGGGGGATGTGATATCTAATAGTTTTATATATTAATTTTTTGAAGGCACATGTAGATGTCTTGGTTTTATTCTCTTATGTGGGACGTGAGATTAGAATGTGCGTAGTAGTTTTTTCTTTTCTTTTGAGGGGCGTGAGATCTATTATTATTTTTCTTGTAGTTTTTTCTTTTCCTTTGTAGTTCTTGTCATTTGATTTAATGGGACGCGTAGATATATGTAAGGTACGTAGAATCGGGACGTGAGAGCTAGTAGTATTATTTTCTTTTAGTATAATTGATTGGGACGTGTACATGTGGTAGATTTATTCTCTTTGGAGAGACGTGTGATGTAGTTTTTCTTTTTGTTGAGAGACTTGAGATATTTCTCTAACGGGGTGTTTTTTTAGTTAAGTGAGTCTTGGGTCCATCAGTCGTGTTGTTACGTAAATCTAATGCTTATATTTCATTTGTCCCCCAAATTAGTTTTCTTGGCTATTTCTCCTTTTTCTTTAAATTAATTTTCTCATGCCTAGCTAAAAGAAATTACGTGCCAGTACAGGTCAAAGAAAAAAGAATCACCTGTTCAGATTAACAAAAGGAACCATCCATCCTTAGAAAAACAAATCCTGACGCACATTGAAAAATATGTATACGTACGTTGATCAGGTGCATATACGTACATATGTTCCATTGTCCTTCCGGCCGCCCTGGAGTAATTTAATCAGGCATCATGGCTAGGTCACAAGAGGGGAATCCACCAGCTTTGCTTCTTGTACGATGTGTTGAGTCTTGGTAAGATCAATCAGCTAGCATGGTTAGCTTTGCACAGTAGGAATCGATTAACTTTGAGGCTTCTTGTGTACGTCTTCGTTGACGCCAGCTCTATATTTTTTTTCTTTTAGTCTAGTTGAACTGTACGTGTAGATGTAGTAGATTATTTTTCTTTGGAGCGACGTGAGATGTAGTTTTTTTTTCTGCTGAGAGATTTGAGATATTTTGAGGCTTCTTGTGCATGTCAGTGTTGAGGTGAGCTCTATTTTTTTTCCTTTTAGTCTAGTTGAATGGGACGTGTAGATGTAGTAGGTTAATTTACTTTGGAGAGACGTGAGATGTAGTTTTTTTTTCCTGTTGAGAGACTTCAGATATTTTTCTTGCGGGGAGTTTTTTTAGTTAACCAAGTCCTGGGTCCACCAGGCGTGTTACATAAATCTAATGGTTATATTTCATTGGTCCACCAGATTAATGGTGGGATGTTTCTAATTTTTATTAGATTTTCTAGCCTATTTCTCTTCTTTCTCGTTATCCCGTCAAGTACTTTTTAATATAAATAGATTTAAACATGATGCAACATCTAAGTTTAGTCCAAGTGCAATACTAAACCAGGGTTGTGACACCAAACTAACTCTAATACATCACCAGTATATAAGGATGTGACACTAGGAGCACACGGACACACATGTTTCTAAGCCAGCCTATAAAGAGGGTTTGATGTTCACGCCTAGAGGCCATGCGACATGAATATTGTTCGAGGTGGATCTGCCCTTGATTCTATGTAGATCGAAGATTTATCTGAGTTGTTGTTACCTGGTTGCATGGCGTACTAAGTCGTCGGAAATCATCTGGCGAGAACATACACTGTATAGGTAAAGTGTGACAGCCTCGAGGTGATTGATCCGCATCTCCTCTCGCGGAGCCGGGCATGCTAGAAGGAAGACATACAGAGACACACATAAAAGAAGCAATCAGGCAGCCCAACACGGTAGAAGAAGACTTACCGTCCGCACGCATCGAACCTGTGTACAACGGGTTTCATTTTGTGTTTTCCTTTACTTTTTGTGTTTACCAATCAATTCTTTTTCATCTAGGGTTTTTATTTTTATTTTATGATTTCCATTCAACTCAACGCTAGCTACTAATTAATTGTAATGAAGAACCGTTACACAACATCGTCATGAATATAGAGAAGTGACCTCTTTCTCCGTGCTTGGTCGAACAACAAGTTTCGTATATATATTTGACGCTACTACATATAGTACACGTTCATGCATATATACAAAATAACATCTCTTACGATCTCTAATATCTAATTACCAACATTCACTACCAATTCCCGATGGTGTACTCCGGTTTTAGCTATGATCTCTTCAAGGAAGAATCCCGCCAATTCCTCTTGAATGAATGAAACTCAACACAATTGATGGTAATAAAATAAAATTGTGAATATTGTTTACGTACTTCAAGTTGTTCTAAAATTATGCCCGTCTCACAGGTCGTCTGGCAAATTAACTCACAAACGTAGTATCCACATAAATTATTTCCGTCTTCCTGCCTCAAACACTTTACGAGAATAGAGTTCAATCAAAATAATAATCAAGCATGCTAATGGTATTGAAACTAGAAGAACCAAAGAGATGTGCGGACCTAGCTAGTACTACTTACACTGATTTGTTGAAATCGCAGTTCCTCTTTCCATTCACCCCTAGCCTTCCTGGTGAACTCTTTCAAAACCTTGCCCAGCAAAGAAAATGAATAAAGCAGTTATTAATTACTTGATATCATGAAATGAACGAAAGTTGTCGATATAGTGTGATAATCATTGAAATTACCTCTAGAGCATTTTACTCAGGTCCACCCACATCTCAGGGTCTTTATGTTTCGAGTCCATGACAAGTACTCTTCCTATGTCAAATTGAATGACTAGCAGAATAGAGTGGAACCTGTGCAGGCATAACTCATCAATTACACTTAACATCGAGTAAGCGAAACAGAATATGTATACAAGACAGTATAACACTCACTTGAAGTTATAACGAAATAGTATTTCCCTTTTGGTTTGTTGTTCAATTAATGCCCTTAGCAAGATCTTCTTTGTATCCTCGGCGTTCATTTGTACCTTAACTTCATGAATAGTATTTGGGTTAATGAACCCAATGCCATAGATTTGTCCTCTTTTACATTCGAGGATCTTCTTTATGCATAATATAGAGGGGATAATTATACATGCAATCAACGAGCTGAGCTTGAGACTTAATTATAGAAATAATACTTACAAACAATAGCAACTGACGATAGATTTGTGATCCGGCTTGAAACTGCGTCGGTATTTCCCCAGAGGAAGGGATGATGTAGTACAGCTACGGTAGGCATTTCCCTCAGTTATGAAACTAAGGTATCAATCCTGTAGGAGGCCAGGCCAACCTATGTAAACGGTACCTGCACACAAAGAACAAATACTTGCAACCCGACGCGTAAGAGGGGTTGTCAATTCCTCCTCAGGCAAAAGATAGATTTGTTTGTATGATTTTGGATAAATAGATCTCGCAATAAAATAAAATAAAATAAATAAAGAAAATGTGCAGCAAGGTATTTTTGGGTTTTTGGAATAATATATATGAAAATAAAAGCGAATAAAAATAGATCAGAAATCAATATGATAAAAAGATAGACCCGGGGGCCGTAGATTTCACTAGTGACTTCTCTCGAGAAAATGGATACGGTGGATAACCAAATTATTGTTGAGCAATTGATAGAAGATCAAATAATTATGATGATATCCAGGCAATGCTCATTACATAGGCATCACGTCCAAAATTAGTGGACCGAAATGATTCTGCATCTACTACTATTACTCCCCACATCGACCGATATCCAGCATCCATCTAGTGTATATATTAAGTTCATGGAGAAACGGAGTAATGCAATAAGAACGGTGACATGATGTAGACAAGATCTATTCATGTAGGAATAGACCCCATCTTGTTATCCTTAATAGCAACGATACATATGTGCCTTGCTGCCCCTTCTGTCGCTGAGAAAGGACACCATAAGATCGAACCCATCACAAAGCACCTCTTCTCATGGCAAGAAAAATAGATCTACTTTGCCTAACTAAACCAAAGATTCGAAGAAGAAATACGAGGCTATAAGTAAGGATGGAAATTTTACCCACGGGTACGGGTACCCGCGGGTACCGTACCAGCATGGGCAAGGTATGGGCACACTTTTATAGCCATGGGTAGTACCCATACCCTACCCATTAAGTCATGGGTAGGGTACGGGTATAACTTTGTATCCGCGGGTATACCCATACCCTGCCCATTTGTGAACTAATGCTAAGTTATCATCAGTTAGTCATTAATTTGTCATGTGACGCGTCTACTCCTATTGAATTAAGACTATGTTGTGATTTCTAAATTTTGATATATGTCATTTACTCATCTGCCAGTTATTGAGCTGAGATAATTGATTTTTTTTGTCAAATGTGCTATCAATGAGCATAAAATTGTGAACAACTTGCGTACTATTTTTTCTATCGTTGGGTACCCGTTGGGTATGGGTATGGGTAAAGTTTCATACCCATGGGTACGAGTATGGGTAGAATTTTGTACCCACTGACTATACGTGTATGGGTATGGTATTGCTCTACCCTGCACATACCCTACTCATTGCCATCCTTAGCTGTAAGTAATCATGCATATAAGAGATCAAAGAAAACTCAAATAACTTTCATGGATAAAGATCTGATCATAAATTAAAACTTCATCAGATCCCAACAAACACACCGACAAAATTCATTACATCAAATAGATCTCCAAGAGACCATTGTATTGAGAATCGAGAGAGAGAGAGAGAGAGAGAGAGAGAGAGAGAGAGAGAGAGAGAGAGGGCCATCTAGCTACTTCCTACGGACCTGTAGGTCTATGGTGGACTACTCACGCATCATCGGAGAGGCACCAATGAGGATGATGAACCCCTCCGTGATGGTGTAGAACTGGAGTTGTTTTTCGACGTCTCCCCTAGGGTTTCGACGTCTCCCCTAGGATCTCGTGGTTCTGGAACTTGCCGTGGCTGGAATTGTTTTTCGACATATACCCTAGGGTTTCTGGAATATATGGGAATTTATAGGGCGAAGAGGCGGTGCAGGGGGCACCGTGGGGACCACAACCCCCCTGGGCGCGCCCTAGTGGGTTGTGCCCCCCCACGGGCCTCCCTCTGGTACTTTCTTGGCCACCAAGGTGTCTTTTGGTTCAAAAAAAATCTCCAAAAAGTTTCGTGGCATGGACTTTGTTTGGTACTGATATTCAGGAAAGTAAAAAACAAGCAAAAAATAGCAACTGGCACTGGGCACTATGTCAATAGGTTAGTCCGAAGAAATGATATAAAGTTGCTATAAAATGAATGTAAAACATTCAAGAATGATAATATAACAACATGGAATAATAAAAAATTATCGATATGTTGGAGACGTATCAGCATCTCCAAGCTTAGTTCCTGCCCGTCCTCGAGTAGGTAAATGATAAAAACAGAATTTTTGATGTGGAATGCTTCCTAACATGTTCATCACATATTCTTTTTCTTTTGTATCATGGACGTTTGGACTTTTAGATGGTTCAAAGGAATAGTGTAGTTTTGACATGAAGATTTCAATACTTAAGCATATCAACAAGCAACCATGTCTTTCAAAATATCAACACTAAAGAAAGCTATCCCTAGCCCATCATGCTCAATCCTTGATCCATTCACGAAGCACACTCGAATATTAGCTACATCCAATGCTCAAGTACGATCATAGTGCCACTTAGTTGGTGCTTTATAAGAGAAGATGGAGGCTCAAGTAAAAAATAAAAATTGCATAATGTAAATAGATAGGCCCTTCGCAGAGGGAAGTAGGGATTTGTAGAGGTGCCAGAGCTCAAAGCAAGGAAAATAAGAGATAAAACATTTTGAGAGGCATGCTTTTCCTGTCAACGAAAACAACTAAGTAGTTCCCAACACTTTTCATGCTAGATATATCATAGGCGGTTCCCAAACATAAAATAAAGTTTATTCCTTTTCCCACCATTCTTTTACACTCCACAGCTAGCCATATCCACGAGTACCGTCCATACCAACACTTTCCAAGGAATTTATTATTTAACAACATAAAGTAAATTCATTTTTCATTTCGGGATTGGGCATCCCTATTTCTTTCGTACTCTCGTGCAATGGCAAGTGAATAAACACTCACCTTGAGAATACCACATCTAGCATGGAAAATAATAGCCACCCCCTGCCGCTTCATGACCGGTAGGGGCACACAAAAGGGAAATTATTTTCAAAATTAGAGTTCGCACATACAAATTTGCTTAGAACGGCACGGAAATACCGCATATAGGTAGGTATGGTGGACTCATATGGCAAAACTAGGTTCAAGGATTTTGGATGCACTAGTATTTCTACTTAGTACAAGTGAAGGCTAGCAAAAAGATTGACAAGCAACCAACAAGAAATGAAAAATCTCATAAACGTGCATTAAGCATAACTAACACCGAATAATGCACCACAAGTAGGATGTAATTTCATTACATAACTATTGACTTCCGTGCTTGCATAGGGAATCAAAAACCTTAACACCAATATTCTTACTAAAGCATAATTACTCAACAACATGACCAACATATTACTATCACCATATACAAAACTATTACAAAGAATCAAGTTTAATTTGTCCAATGATCTTCATGAAAGTTTTTATTATATATCCCTCTTGAATATGTATCACTTTGGGACTAGTTTCATATATTGCAATTGCTTTGACAAGCTCAAATAAATTTAAGTGAAGAACATGAGCATAAAGATTTTCATCTCTCAAATTCATATAAGTGAAGCATGAGAGAATTTCTTCTAAATTACTAACTCTCAAATAAATCCATGTGAAGCATGAGAGTATTTGTCCAAAAATATTAAAGAACACCGTTCTCAAAAAGATATAAGTGAAGCACTAGATCATTCCATAGATCAAATAATTTAAGTGAAGCATATTGAGCAATTCTAAAAAATCATAGCATAATTTGGGCTCTATCGAATAGTTCCGTCCAGCAAGGATACTTGTGACAAAATAAAAAGAAAAACACGCAAAGACTCATATAATACAAGACGCTCCAAGCAAAACTCATGATATGTGATGAATAAAAATATAGCTCCAAGTAAAATACCGTTGGTCGTTAGAAGAAAGAGGGGATGCCACTCGGGGCACCCCCAAGCTTAGTCCTTGGTTCCCTTTGGATATTATCTTGGGGTGCCATGGGGCATACCCAAGCTTAGGCTCTTGCTACTCATTATTCCTTCATCCATCGTGATCTCACTCAAAACTTGAAAACTTCAATCACACAAAACTCAACAAAACCTTCGTGAGATACGTTAGTATAACAAAACCAATCTCTACTTTAAGTACTGTTGCAAACCCATTCAAATTTTTTTATTGCAATATACCTACTGTATTCTAACTTTACCTTGGCATATACCCCCCGATACAAACCATAGATTCATCAAAATAAGCACACAATGCAACAAAAACAGAATCTATCAAAAACAGAGCAGTCTGTAAAGATGCGAATTTACCTCATACTTATGTAACTCAAAAAATTCTGAAAAATTAGGACAACATAGGAAATTGGTATATCAATCTTGTGTAAAAAATTCGGAAACTTTTGTCGCTTCTGCGAAGTTTTAAAATTTTGCTACTGGACGCAAACGTTTCTGTTTTCCAACAAGATCAAATCAACTCTCACCAAACATGATCCCAAAGGCTTTACTTGGCACAAAAACTAATTAAAACATAAAAAACACAATCATAACAGTAGCATAATTGTGCGAACACTCAAGAAAAGAAAGAAAAAGTCAAAAATAAATTTTATTCATTTTGTTGACTCCCAAGAGGCACCGTCGTTATACTCCCCTAGCTAGGCATAAAGCATGGATTCAAGTATTGTCATCTTTAGTTTTTGATCCATAGGATGCCCTCATGATTGATTCATATGGTGGCTTAATTCTTGTTCTAGGGAAGTGTTCCATACCCTTTCTTAGTGGAAATTGAAAATTAATATTGCCTTCTTTCATATCAATCACGGCACCTATAGTGCGTAAAAACGGTCTACCAAGTATAAATGGACAAGACGGATTGCAATCAATATCAAGGACAATAAAATATATGGGCACATAATTCCTATTTGCAAGAATAAGAACATCATTAATTCTTCCCAAAGGCTTTTTAATAGTAGAATCCGCCAAGTGTAAATTTAAGGTGAGACCAAGCACATCACATAGAGATTTCGGAATGTGGAAACACTAGCACCCAAATCACATAAAGAAAAACACACATAATTTTTAATCTTGACGTTAATGGTAAGCTCCCATTCATCATGTAATTTTCTTGGAATTGAAATCCCTAATTCCAACTTTTCTTCAAAAGCTTTCATCATAGCATCAACAATATGTTTAGTAAAAGCTTTATTTTGTTCATAAGCATGGAGTTAATCCTTCATGGATTGCAACAAAGAAATACACTCAATCGAAGAGCAACTATCATAATTAAAGTCTTTGAAATCCAAGAGAGTGGGCACATCACTAGTTAAAGTTCACTACTAGAAATCCACATATTACCTAGGGCCATATACCCTAGGTGAAATGCCAAAAACCATAGGGAAAGACTTCACCTTGAGCTTGCCCTAGGTAAAGAACCCTAGGTGTAGTATAGTCGGGAAAGGCTAGTTCCCCTAGGGTGAATGTGGCAAGCTCTAGGGAAACTATCCTTACCTAGGGGCATGAGCCCTAGGGAAAGATTGTGGGGTCCATCTAAATTGTGCCACCCAACATCTTCCCCTATGATTCTTTCCCTATGAAATGTTAAATGATACCCTAGGGATGCATCATATTCATTTATTCCGTAGACAAATATGCAATTCAAATTCATATCCACCATAATTCAAATAATTAAATTCAAAACCCATGATTCGAATTTATAGATTGCAGCCAAAATTCATAGTACACATAAGATTCATGATTAGTGAACACATACATCAGAGTCATTCTCAAATTAGAGACGGAATTCAACAGGTAAACCACTGTTAAAGTTTGTAAAGCTAGCCGAATACCTCAATTAGCTTATACATGTGTTGTCGGTCAGGCCAAAAATCTGCAACTTTTGGTACACCTCTGATTAGAAGAACACCTAAATACGCATGTACATGTGTTGTTGGTCAGGCAAAAAATCTGCAACTGTTGGTCATGCCAAGTATCTACACCTCTGATCAAGATGGATGTCAAGACCTTGAGCACGAGGCTGAATTACAGGTTTGTATCCATCAATCAACAAACCAAGGCAACACATAAGAACATGCTCCTGCAAATAAAGAAGATAGTTCAATAATAAGTAAAGAGTTTGAACAACTGAGGGTTTTCTTTTGGTAAACGAAGTAAAAATGTAGTCATCAATTCATCATAGTAACGAGAGGCAAATGGCAAATAATGTAAATTGCAAGCAGATGAGATTTGTGTTTAGGAACCTGATAGATCATGAATTGATCCTTCCCAGGAACGGCGCCAAATATTCCTTTTGATGCGGCTTGAAACTGCGTCGGTATTTCCCCAAAGAGGAAGGGATGATGCAGTATAGCTACGGTAGGTATTTCCCTCGGTTATGAAACCAAGGTATCAATCCAGTAGGAGGCCAGGCCAAGCTATGTAAACGGTACCTGCACACAAAGAACAAATACTTGCAACCCGACGCGTAAGAGGGGTTGTCAATCCCTCATCGGGCAAAAGATAGATTGGCTTGTATGATTTTGGATAAATAGATCTCGCAATAACACAAAATAAAATAAATAAATAAAAATTGCAGCAAGGTATTTTTGGGTTTTTGGAATAATAGATCTGAAAATAAAAGTGAATAAAAATAGATCGGAAAGCAATATGATAAAAGATAGACCTGGGGGCCGTAGATTTCACTAGTGACTTCTCTTGAGCAAATAGCATACGGTGGGTAAACAAATTACTGTTGGGAAATTGATAGAAGATCAAATAATTATGACGATATACAGGCAACGATCATTATAATGGCATCACATACAAGATTAGTAGACCGAAACGATTCTGCATCTACTATTATGACTCCACACATTGGCCGCTATCCAGCATGCATCTTGTGAATTAAGTTCATGGAGAAACAGAGTAATGCAATAAGAACGGTGACATGATGTAGACAAGATCTATTCATGTAGGAATATACCCTATCTTGTTATCCTTAATAACAACAATACATCCGTGCCTTGTTGCCCCTTCTGTCACTGGGAAAGGACACCATAAGATCGAACCCATCACAAAGCATCTCTTCCCATGGCAAGAAAAATCGATCTAGTTGGCCTAACTAAATCAATGATTCAAAGAGGAAATACGAGGCTATAAGTCATCATGCATATAAGAGATCAAAAAAAAAACTCAAATAACTTTCATGGATATCTTATATTTACTAATTGGAGGCACCATACGAGCCTCCACGTTAATCCTCAAAAACTACTTATAAATAACCATTAGATCTTAATCTTGCGCCTAGAATTAAACGAGATATAGAAACTATATTGTCATCTTTAGCAATCTGTACGTTTAAATGTAAGATGTCACCAGCCAAGAGTCCATATGTACTACACTTGGAAGGAAACGTGACATGTATATACTCTGCCTTATTATTAAAAAGTAAATCAAGTAAAAAATAGAGTACCCACGCTATAAAAATCATGCCATGTTCACCTATGTACGTAAAGGTTTAAACCTGTATGTAAAGGCACCTGATTTATTATAAAAAACTAAATAAGGTAAAATAAAGGAGTCCTCACGTCATAAAAATCACGCGATGTTCAACTACGTTGAAGTTCCAATAAATCAGGTGCCTTCACCCTTTTGAAGAAAAGGAAAAAGGTACGTACGAAACATGTGCCTTTTCCTCACGCGAAAAAATGAGTGCACACCCCAGTTTCCAACTATACGGAACCCACGTGCATGTCCGCTTGAAGAAAGGAAAAAATATGGAGTCCAGATGCCTCACGTCAAAAACAAAAGCCTATGTCTGATTGATTTTTTTCAATCCTCACATACAAAAAGAAGAACCATTTTTCTTTTTGCGGAAACAAATAGATGGACGTGCATAAGTCTCTCCGAATTGACACCTACATGTCATCATTTTGCCAAGGTTATTGACTAAACGTATAAAATCACCTATTTGTGACGCAAGAAATAAAATATGAATAAATTGCCATGCATCAAAAACTATCAATGAACTTAAACCCGCAAGAAAAATAATTGAACGAGTATCAATGATTTTTGTATGTTGGTTGGAATATCATTCTTTTTGTGCTAGGGGTTGGAAAAGAAGATCGTTGAGTATTTCAAACAGGGACATCAAACCGATTCATTAAGCTTCAATTCTTTAGAGGGTAAAATATATTGAAGTATTGTATGAGATACTCTATCGTTTAATTTGATGTTAGATAGATATATTACAAATTACAGACTGAAATAAATCCTATTTTCTTCCATTCTTCATATGTCACATGTTGGCACTTTACCTCAAACAAAGAATGCTCTATGAGTATCCAGTGTGAAGGGAGAAAGAAAAATTTCTTGAATAATGTTTATACATATATATGTGTGATTATGATTACGCTCACAATCTGAAGTTCCCAACAAGAAAACAATTGGAATATCAGAAATACATTTCAAACCATTGAAGATCACAGCCGCAAATAATCCACTCCAGTACCAATTGAAGAAATATGGCCATCTCACCCTACTTATTGTAAAAAATATTGCATTTTCTTAACAATAACCATTTAGTAAAATACACATTTACCATTTAATTTCATGAAAAGAACTCACATAAAATGCTTTTCAATATATATTATTCAAGTATTCGAAATATCTAGCCCGTGTAGGTGCACGGGTTGATGACTAGTAGATCTAATCATAAACTCAAACTTCATCGGATCCCAACAAACACACGCAAACGTCATTACATCAAATAGATCTCCAAGAGACCATTGTATTGAGAATCAAGAGAGAGAGAGAGAGAGAGAGAGAGAGAGAGAGAGAGAGAGAGAGAGAGAGAAAGCCATCTAGCTACTTCCTACGGACCCGTAGGTCTATGGTGGGCTACTCACGCATCATCGGAGAGGCACCAATGAGGAGATCAACCCCTCCGTGATGGTGTAGATTGGATCTCGTGGTTCTGGAACTTGCGGTGGCGGGAATTTGTTTTTCGACATCTCCCCTATGGTTTCTGGAATATTTGGGAATTTATAGGGCAAAGAGGTGGTGCAGGGGGGCTCCATGGGGACCACAACCCCCCTGGGCGCGCCCCGGTGGGTTGTGCCTGCAATGGGCCTCCCCTCTGGCACTTTCTTGGCCCCCAAGGTGTCTTTTGGTCCCAAAAAATCTCCAAAACTTTCGTGGCATTTGGACTTCGTTTGGTACTGATATTCTGAGAAGTTAAAAACAAGCAATAAACAACAACTGGCACTGGGCACTATGTCAATAGTTAGTGCCAAAAACTGATATAAAGTTGCTATAAAATGATTGTAAAACATCCAAGAATGATAATATAACAGCATGGTACAATAAAATAGTATACATACGTTGGAGATGTATCAATTTGTCGATAGCGTCTTGATTGTTTCTGGATTCACACTTCCCCCATACCCGAAGAACCAAGCTTTTACAAATTCGGTTCAGTCCAATGTCCTTGGATGGATGCCTTTATCAAGCTGGTCGTTCTCATCTTTCTCCCACTTAGGCCGGGCAGCCTTGTAGCCACCTGACCCTGTAACATTGTGATATTCCTTCTTCGCAACATTTTGCTTATTTAAGTTTGACCTTTTCTTACCTTCAGCGGATGTCTTGTACTCTACAAATACGGGCCAGTGATCTTTTATCTTCTCATATTGTCCAATGAATGTTGGAGTCTTCCCTTTTAGGACAAACTATTGGTGCAATCTTTTCTTCTAGTTGCTGAATTGTTAGGCCATCTTCTTAAGAGCCAACGCCTTGACTTTTTGCTCTATGGAATTGTTATTTGGATCCACCTCTGGCGGTAGGGTGAAATTTATCATGAACGTATCCCAAATCGCTTCTTTGGATCTATCGTCGACATAAGAAACTCCATCGTCTGCCTTTGGCTTTTTCCATTCGCTAATGCTGATCGGGATGTTCTCCCTAACAACAACTCCGCACTGACTTATAAATCGGTATGCGGTCCGCTTGGGAGCAGTCGGTTCGCCATCTGCAGCGACTTCTTCGATCTTGAACCTTTCATTCTCGCGAAACTTTTTCTTCGGGCCTCGTCTCTTTATATAAGGTTAGCTCGATCCGGAGGGCTAAAAAGGCTTAATTAATTAATGCATCTAGTCAGCAGAGGCTTAATTAATATACCTCACCAGACTTTGCAACAGTTAAGTATCCAACACCGGAGCTGTCATCTTCTCCCTCCATTCCCTCACCACCGCAGTCAGTCAGAAACAGCGAGGTGATATCATCATCTCCATCGTGGATTATTTCCCCCAACATCTCTTCTTGTTCTAAGTCTCTGTCGTGGTCCATACTTTCTGCAAATATTACAACATGGCAATATAGAACCATGAGAGATAAGCGGTTTTCAGACTAAATGAAATATGGGAATGCAAAACAGTAACATTATGATGACAACTTTAGAGCAAGATTAGGTCATGCTACAGCAACTTTACATGGCAACCAAGGGCATGGAATCAAAGTACATTACATATACCAAATCACAAGAAGGAATAATATGCATATGAGCAATGGATTAGTGGCAAACATCATGCAAATTGACAAGTTTTATAACAGTTAGTTTCAGACTTAGCAGTGTTTCAGCAAGTGTAAAACAGTAACATTATGATGACAACTTGAGAGCAAGATTGAGTCATGCTACAACAACTTTACATGGCAACCAAGGGCATGGCATCAAAGTACACATTACATAGACCAAATCACAAGAAGGAAACATATGCATATGAGCAATGGATTAGTAGCACAAGTTTTATAACAGTCAGTTTTAGACTTAGCGGTCTCGCAATGGAGACCGTACTAGGTACAGTGCGCCCATATTCAAAATTATTAACAGTAGCCCTCAACTATTTTCAGAATTATTTGGAAATTTAAAATATTTATAGGATTTACATTCCCAAATTCAAATACTTAATGAATTAATTCAAAAATCCAGAGTGACCTAGAAAAATGTGCACCATTTCTGGCAGAGGTTCTGGACCAATTCAAAAATGGTGAACTTTTGTGAAGGGCATTTTGAGGTCATTGAAATCATTTTCAGTTGATCCTGGGATTTTCAGGGGAGGGGGTGGTAGGATTTGTTGATCCCCATTTCAAGTATAAAAGAAATTTAGATATGATGCAACAACCAACTCGTCCAACTTCATAGCTATACTAGGGGTGTGACAACTCACCCCCACTCAAAAGAATCTCGTCCCGAGATTCAGGGTTCGTCGGGAAGAGTGTGGGGTACTCAAGTCGAAGACGATCCTCCCTTTCCCAAGCAGCTTCTTTCTCGAAATGGTGCGACCACTGAACCTTGAGAAACATGATATTCTGGCGTCGAGTGGTACGCTCGGTTTGATCAAGAATACGAACGGGGTATTTTTGACATGTGAGGTTATCTTGGAGATCAATCGTTTCGTGGTCCACTCCGCGGATAGGATCCGAGAAGCAACGCCTGAGTTGAGAAACATGGAAGACATCATGAACTCTGGAGAGATGCGGGGGTAGTTCCGATTGGTAGGCAACCTCTCCTCGTTTGGCAAGAATGCGAAAAGGACAAATGTAACGAGGAGCCAATTTGCCTTTGATACCAAAACAATGGGTTCCCTTCAGAGGAGTAACCCAAAGGTAAGGCTTCTCGTCAACTTCGTAAGTCACAGCCTTATGATGGCGATTATATTGGCTCTTCTGACGAGATTGGCCTGTTTTCAATTTGTCACGAACAATGCGAACTTGCTCTTCTGTTTCCTGAATCATATCCATGCCAAAGAATTGCTTTCCCCGGTTTCTGACCAGTTAAGAGGCATTCGACACCTTCGTCCACAGAGGACTTCAAAAGGAGCTTTGCCCAAGCTAGATTGATAACTATTGTTATAGGCAAATTTGGCGAATGGACGACATTTCTCCCAATCCATTTTGAACGAGATAACAGAAGCTCGGAGCATATCTTCTAGAATTTGATTGTCTCGTTCTGCTTGACCACTTGATTGAGGGTGGAAGGCAGTGCCGAAGGAGAGACGAGTCCCCATAGCATTTTGGAAACTTTCCCAAAATCGAGAGGTGAGTAGATTTCCATGGTCTGAGTTTATATCCAATGGGACACCATGAAGAGACACAATTCGAGAAATATATAGATCTGCTAACTGACTAGCAGTTATACTCTCCTAAACGGGAACTAAATGAGCTACTTTGGAGAGTCCATCGATGACAACGAAGATAGAATTATTCCCTCTCCTGGTCCTAGGAAACCCGGTAATAAAGTCCATACCGATTTTATCCCATTTCCATTCAGGAATAGCTAAAGGTTGAAGGGCGCCAGCAGGCCGTTGTTGCTCTTCTTTAACACGACGACAGGCGTCACAGTTAGCAATGAACTGGGCAATTTCTCTCTTCATCCTAGTCCACCAGAACCTCTGGCATATGTCCTGATATATTTTAGTTCTACCGGGATGAATCGTGAGAGGAGATTCATGAGCCTCCTTAAGGATCAACTGCCACAATTTTTCGTTCTTGGGAACCACTAAACGGTTCTCGAAGAAGACAACACCTTGATCATCCATAGAGCAATATTTAGCAGCTCTGCTAGCAATGTTCTTTTGGATTCATGATATACCCTTATCATGCTTCTGGGCAGATACGATTTGATTTGTAAGAGTAGGTTTCTCCACCAAGTTAGAAAGGAATCCTCGAGGAATAATGTGAAGGTTACACTACTAGAAAAAGGGCTATAGATGGGATTGACACTAATGGCGCACCAGACAAGCGGACTAATGGCGCACCACCTTCTGACACGCCATTAGAGTTGAAACTACTAATGGCGCACCTGGCCCAGGGTGCGCCATTAGTATCAATTTTTTTTAACTAGTGCGCCTGTCCAAACATACTAATGGCGCATCCAGACACAGTGCGCCATTACTAGTTGTAACTAGTAATGGCGCACCTGCCGGAAAGTGCGCCACTAATGTTGTTTTTTCTATTATATTTTTTATTCTCTTTTTTGCAAAACTACTAATGGCGCACTTTTCCACCGTGCGCCATTACTAGTTTAAACTAGTAATGGCGCACTGTGGAACAGTGCGCCATTAGTATGTTTTTTTTTTGCAAAACTACTAATGGCGCACCACCAGAAGGTGCGCCATTAGTAACCTGGATTACTAATGGCGCATTCAGAGTTGGTGCGCCATTAGTAAGTGGGCAGCAACAAGATATTTTGGACAACCTCTCCTACCCACACTCACTTTCTCCCCACTTCATTCTCTCCACCTCCTCCTTGTCTCGGGTGCCTCCTCTTTTTCACCTCATTTCCACCATAGATTCATTCAATTTAAGTGGTTAAATTACCTTGTTTTGATAGGTAAGTAAGGGGGGAAGCTATATTTATGTTGTTCTCCCTACAACAATGTGCACATGCACTTTTTATGGCCTAGCTAGATCTATGTATGTTTGTGGTGTTGCATATGTTTGTGGTGTTGCATATGTGTTTGTGTTTGGAGGTGTACCGGTATTTGAAATGCGATAGTTGCCAATATTTTGCCGGAATGTTGATTCATTTCCGTTTCGGCGAGAATTTTGGCATTAAGCATTCTTTTTGGTCCTATTTTTAGGGAAAGTCATGCCAAATTTTTTCTTGGTTCTAAAATATCGTTTTGCTCTACCCCGCAGGCGACCATGGTCCGCATGATGACCGAAGGCATCGTGAATAGGTTTTTGAGGTCCGCGAAGGCCGAGATGCTTCAAAAGAACGAGACGGAGATAAGATGTCCGTGTCGAAGATGCAAGCTGAAGAGCCTTATTGCGGACCCGGAATCCGGGCAGGTGCGGGACCACCTGCTCTTGCGTGGTTTCATGGATGGCTATCGGTGGCAAGGTGATGAAGATGACTACGAAGTCGTCCATGGGGGCCGGGCAAGAAATGAGGAAGGGTAGCAAGACAACCACCGCGGCCCGGGCGGGCGAGAAGACGAAGAATCCCCAGGAAATGATCACGACGGTGATGCTGTACACAGTCATCATGTAGAAGATGCAGAACATGATGATGAGGAAGATGCCGGAGCAGACGACGAGCATGATCATGAAGATGATGATGCCGGCGGAGCAGACGACGCTGGACCATCGATGGGCTGGGTGCAGGACCCTCATATTCAAGAGCTGCTTCTCAAGCAGACGGATAACGCAAGAGCTGCCGCCCGAGAGAAAGCCAAGATGGATCAACTTGAGTTAGACGCGGTTACTCCATTGTATGAAGGATGCAGGCCCGAGGATACCCGCCTGAAAGTAATGCTCATGGCTCTGGAGATGAAGGTAAAACACAAAATGACCGACGCATGCTTCGACGAGAACATGTCATTCTGGCACGAACGTCTTCCCAAGGGGAACAAGTGCCCGACCAGTTTGGAGGAGGCCAAGAAAATCGTGTGTCCTCTGGATTTACCGCACGTGAAATACCATGTGTGCATGAACAATTGCATCATTTATCGGGACGAGCACGCGGAGTCTACCATATGTCCGGTGTGCGGCGTCACTCAATACAAGAAGAGGAAGAAAGCTCCTCGAAAAGTGGTGTGGTACTTTCCGAGCACTCCTCGTCTGCAGCGGTATTTCGCGGACCCTAAGGTAGCAAAGCTCCTGCGTTGGCACGCGGATAGGGAGGAGAAGAAGCGAGAAGATGACGCAAATGATCCGGAGATAGATAAAAAAGACAAGATGCTGAGTCACCCTAAGGATGCGAGCCAGTGGCAAGCGTTGAACTTCGAAGACCTAGAATTTGGGAACGATCCAAGGAACATCGTGCTGGGCGCGAGCACCGATGGAGTCAATCCGTTTGGCAGCCAGAGAAGCACACATAGCACCTGGCCTGTGTTTGTGTGGATGTACAACCTTCCCCCCTGGTTGTGCATGAAGAGGAAGTACATTCACATGAGTATGCTAATTGAAGGACCAAAACAACCAGGGAACCACATCAATCTGTATCTGGGGCTGCTGAAAGAGGAGCTTGACACGCTGTGGAAAACGCCAGCCAATACGTGGGACGCCGCAGAGAAAGAATATTTCCCTATGAGAGCCGCGCTGCTCACGACGGTGCACGACTATCTCGGTTACGGATATGTCGCGGGGCAGGTGGTCCACGGATTTTCTGGATGCGTCAGGTGCATGGATGACACAACGTATCCCCAGCTAGATAGAGATCCCAGGTCTTCGAAAACCGTGTTCATGGGACATCGAAGGTGGCTTCGCGACGATGACCCGTGGAGAAAACGCAAGGATCTATTCGATGGTGAAACCGAACCCCGAGGACGCCCGCGTACGAGGAGCGGCGAGGAAATAGACGAGTTGTTGAAAAATTGGAAAGACTGCCCACTGCCGGGAAAGAAGCAAAAGGCTCCAGAGCCGGGAAAGAAGCAAAAGGCGCCAGAGCCGCTGCTGAAGGTATGGAAAACGAGGTCTGTTTTCTGGGACTTGCCGTACTGGAAGATCCACCGTGTGCCTCACAGCCTTGATGTCATGCATATCACGAAGAACGTGTGCGAGAGTCTGCTTGGTACCCTGCTCAACATGCCAGAGAGGACCAAAGATGGGCCGAAAGCAAGGGCAGACTTGAAATCAATGGGCATCAGGCAGGAGCTTCACGCTATATATGATGATGATGATGATGATGATGATGAGGAGGAGAAGCAGGACACGGAAAGTCGTCGCAAAGGCAAAAAGGCCAAGAAGACCGGAAATGCCTACCCTCCCGCGTGCTTCACTCTAAGTCAGGAGGAGATCGAGCAGTTTTTCACCTGCCTCGTAGGAGTAAAACTTCCTTACGGTTACGCGGGGAAGATAAGCAGATACCTAGACCTAGCGAAGCTGAAGTTCAGCGGGATGAAGTCTCACGACTGTCACGTGCTGATGACGCAGATACTTCCAGTTGCAATCCGTGGGATCATGGATGCGCACGTCCGTGAAACGCTATTTGGCCTATGCAACTTTTTCGACGTCATCTCTCGGAAGTCTGTTGGCGTGAGGCAACTCAGAAGGCTACAGGAAGAGATCGTGGTGATACTATGCGAGCTTGAGATGTACTTCCCGCCCGCATTCTTCGACGTTATGGTGCACCTGCTGGTCCATATCGTGGACGATATCATCCAACTCGGGCCGACGTTCCTGCACAGCATGATGCCGTTCGAAAGGATGAATGGTGTCATCAAAGGATACGTTCGCAACATGTCACGTCCAGAGGGAAGCATAGCCAGGGGCTTTCTGACCGAAGAGTGCATCTCCTACTGCACGAATTATCTAGGCATCGAGAACCCCGTTGGTCTGCCCGTCAACAGGCACCTCGGTAGGCTCGCTGGATGGGATCACCGTGAGGGTCGCCGCGAAATGCATGTCGACTTCGAGGGTCGACTCGCCGACTTTGAAAGAGCAAACCTAGTCGCGCTACAACACATGGACGTGGTCGATCCTTGGGTGGTAGAGCACAAAACCTTTATTAAGAAGACGTACAATGACCGAGGCCAACAGAGGACGGACGGAGATATACTCAAAGAGCACAACTCATGTTTCACGCGTTGGTTCAAGCAGAAGCTTCTGTCGTACCATTTACATGAGGATTCTTCCGCGGAAGAACAACTCATATTCGCCTTGTCACAGGGCGCCGAGCACAACCTGATGACCTATGAGGCGTACGATATCAACGGCTACACATTCTACACCGAGGCCAAGGACATGAAGAGCGATGGTTATCAGAACTCTGGGGTAACGATGGAATCCTACACCGGTAACGACAAGGACAGATACTACGGAAGGATCGAGGAGATCTGGGAGCTGAGCTACGCTGGAGAGAAGGTCCCGATGTTCCATGTCAGATGGGCCAAGAGCGTCCTAAAAGAAGACCGGTATTTCACCACCATGGTTATACCCGAAGCCAAATCCAAGACCGCAGGCGCAAACGTCACCGCGAGCCATGGGTACTGGCTTCCCAAGTGGACCAATGCTTCTTAATTACCGACCCGTCAAAGCCCAGTCGTGTTGTCGTGAGGAGAGGCAAAAGGAAGATCATCGGAATGGATGGAGTAGCCAATGAGCAAGACTTCGACAAGTACGGCGACCCGAGAATCGAACATGACGACGATGATGAAGTAGCAGCATACACCACAAGAAGAAGCAGGACCACCCTACCTAAAGGACGTCCGTTCCACAGAAGAACTCCATTTGCGAAAAAGAAGGGCAAGAAGATTGTGAACAGATAGCTAGCTAAGATCGATTGTATTTAAATCGTAGCCTTCATTTCTCGATTGTATTTCATGGGCACTTTTTGAACTATCATGAATATTTTTAAATTTCATGGACACTCGATCTCGATCCCCCCCCATCTCGACCGCTATCCCACCTCGCCAGATCCGGTCCCCCTCGCCGCCGAGCACCCCCCGGTCCACCGGCCCCTCGCACCCCGCGCACCCTCCCCCGCTCCACCGGAATTACTGTTTGATGATATTTTTAAAAAAATTATTACTGTCTTATAAAAAAATATTACTGTTATGATTTAAACAAGTTTGAACATATTTAAACACAAATAAATATCAAACAGCATTTTAAATGCATAAAAAAAATTGTGGAGCCTGGGAATCAAACCCAGGACCTCCTGGTGTGAGAACTGGCTGCTGACCAGTCGAGCTAGTAGAGGGAACTTGGTGTGGATTAGGTCAGGTGGAAGATAACCTGTTGGCTCGAGCAGAAATCAAAAAAAAAATACTAATGGCGCACCAGGGTGAGGTGCGCCATTAGTATGGATGTACTTATGGCGCACGGAGGGGTGGTGCGCCATTAGTATTGTGCCCTCGCCCTCGATCCCCTTCCCCTCTCCTATCCCGGCCCAAACCTATCCCCTCTCTCTCCCTCGCCCTCGATCCCCTTCCCCTCTCCTCTCCCGACGCCGCTGCCCCGCCGCCTCGACGCCGCCCCGTCGTCCTCGTCTTCGCCCCGACGCCCCGACGCCGCGACGCCGCCCTCTCCTCTCCCGGCGCCGCCGCCCCGCCGCCCCGTCATCCTCGTCTCCTCGGCGCCGCTCTCCTCGTCTCCTCGGAGCACCACCACCACCCGGACCTCGTCGCCTCCCGGACCTCGTCGCACCACCACCACCCGGACCTCGTCGCCCCACCTCGTCACCCCGTCCACACCACCGCCCCCGTGAGCTCCACCACCACCCGTCGGATACGTCGACGAACCGGACCGGAGCCGAGCCGAGGAGCACCGCGAACCCGCCACCGAGCCCTTCTTCCACCTCGGATTCCGCCGCCTCTCCTTCAAGTCCGGCCAGCCTGCTGCTCCTAATCCACCGCCGGGCCTTCGTGTGCCTCCGCGGTGAGCTCCCCTCGCTTCCCCTCTTCCGTTTCCCCTCATCCCGAGTGCTGTAGACCCCTCGCGCACCCGCTCGCCTGCGCGTACCGCCCGCGCTGGCTGCGTCCACCCTGCCGCTCCCGAACTATTTGGAGGATGACAAGTTTGCCATGTTATAGAAACTTTCAGAAATTGCCATGGCAATTGCTCCAGAAATTCGCCATGACAAGTACTCATAGCAATTCTATCCATCGCAAACTACTCATAGAAAATACTGCCATGGCAACTACTACAGAATTTTGCCATGGCAATTACTCCAGAATTTGGCCATGTCAAAAACTCGTAGAGATTCTATCCATGGCAACTACTCATAGCAAAGTCTGCCATGGCAACTTTCATAAAAACATTCAGTTTGCCATGGTACTTGAAATAAGTTTGACATGTTGTGGAAATTTCAGACTTTGCCATGTTTTACATTTGCCGTGTTTTTAGCTAAGAGCAATCCTACATTTGCCATGTGACCATGGTCCCAAGATTTGCCATGGCAAAAGATTGTAGCTGTGTAAACAAAAAAAAGTGTGATAGCTCAAAAAATGAGATCTGAACCTACTACACAAAAATTCAGTTATGTATCAAGGTGGCAAAATGTTTGTTTGTTCTGTAAAATAGCATGGCAAATTTTTATCTAAGAGTTTGTTCTATTTGTATTTATCTAAAGATTAGCATGGAAATTTTCTACATGGCACAATCTTTTAGCATGGCAAAATATAGGATGATAGCATCCTAATTTTTTCATATGGCAAATATGAAGAAAAGCATCAACTTATACCTGAGGAAAAAATCTGAAGCTAGTGACAGCGCAGTGGCCACGCTTCTACTCTCCCTATATAAGCGTTGACACATTGGCAGTCTTTTGATCAGACAATAGCATTAATAGGTGGAGACTGTTTAATACCGGGGTCCTGTTGTTTTAGATTATGACAGCTCTTGCATTTGACATCATGAACAACTCTCCATGACTTAATTTTCCTATATGCATTGGCCTGTACAGCAGGTTCACTTTTCCTATATGCATTGGCCAGTACAGCAGGTTCACTTTTCAAAACAAATTAGAGCAGACCTCATACACCCAAGAAAACCTGAAAAAAAATGAAGTTCAACCCCTCACTTTTCCTATATGCATTGGCCTGTACAGTTGGATTTGTTTCTGATTTTAGTGTTTTCAGTCTATTTTTCTATTTCTGCTTTAACATAACGGAATAACTAATGGTGGCTGCCTAATGATGACAGACTAAGTTTCTGATTTATTTTGTTATAGAAGTGTAGATTCATTGGTAGCAATTGTTTTCAGT